>NC_081554.1:107838785-107941285 GCF_963082655.1 Stomoxys calcitrans
GGTTCCATTTCACACATAGAGATTTTTACATTGAGCCTAAATGAAATGGAGTCTAGATGAAATTTAGGGTAGATAGAATTCGAGTTAAGGAGCGTTTTATACATTGTTGGAAAGGTTTGAAAATTCCTTTAAAATAAGGTATTCATTGCTAATGATGAGGACAATTAAAAACTTAGGAATATTCGGCTTTTTGAAAAATTTACATGTATAAGTCGTACATGTTTTTTAACAATGAATACAGCACTTCTTGAAAAACCACTTTTTTGTATTTTGGCTACCATGACCTAATTAAAGGCTAGGATATGTTAGAAACATTTTAAGCCCAAGAAACTTCAAAAAATCCCCGTGGAACTTTTTGCCAGTATGAAATTTTTGAAATTTAGTAAAAAATCATAAAATAAGGGGGTGGTTTGATATCCAAATGATTCAAATAAGCACAAAAAGTATTTCTTAGATAATGCTTTCATGCCCAAAGTTTGCGAAAACTTAAAGAAAATGGGAGTGTTTTTTTTAAAAAATTTTGGAAATTTAAAAAAAAAAAATATTTCTCATATTGAAAAGTATGCAATTTTTAAACCGCTAAAGATATTGGCATGATTTCTTTTCTATTTTGTGCATACATATACTTGCAGAAATTGTGTGAAATTTTAAGTTAATAGCTTAAAGATTGACAGAGTTATTAAAAAAGCACTGAAAAAATCAAAGTTAAAATTTTGCTATTTTAAAATTAAACAACTCATAACTTGTTAACGGTACACGATGGCATGGAACATTTACATCTCTAGAGTACTAAATCATGCAAATTCATTATTCAGTAGATCAGTTGGAGAAGTCAAAGTGGTCAACTTTGACATCCTGTATCTCACCCTGTATTAAAGATATAGACCGACGGTTCTTTACTAAAAGCTTATGTCCTCCTCTACAAATATATAGAACATTTTGAAACGCTGACATCAACAGATGAAACGTTGTAGCCTTATTTCCAATTTTTTTTGCAGTTTGGCCCACTGTATGGCGCCCTTGGAAGCGAGGTTTTTTTATACCCACTGCCATAGGACAGGGATATAATAATCTAGTCATTTCGTTTGTAACACCTCGAAATATTTGTCTAAGACCCCATTAAGTGTATATATTCTTCATCGTCTCAACATCCTAAGTCGATTTGACCATGTTCGTCCGTCCGTCTGTCGAAATCACGATAAGGGAAGAACGCGTTAAGTTAGCCACTTGAAATTTCCCACAGATGTAGGTCGTTGGGAATTACAAATCTGCCATATCGGCTCAGATTTATATATGGCTTCCATATAATAAACCGATCCCCCGATTTGACTTCTTGAGCCCCTGGAAGCCGCAATTTTTTCCTATTTGGCTGAAATTTTGCATTTATAACCTGATATAGCTCCCAACAGGGACGTAACAAATTTTAATGACAAATTTTAATGAAACTTTTTCTTAAGACAAAATTTTACCATAAAATAATTTTAGAGACAAAACTCACTAAAGACAACATTTTAATAATTCAGCGCAACATTCTCTTAAGCCCTGGCCGGACCTCCCTCGAAATTGTTTTTTAAAGACAAAATTTCATTACAATTTTTCCTAAAGACTAAATTTTAATAAAAGTTTTTCTAATGACTACATTTAAATGATTTTTTCTAAAGACAGTCATTCAGTGAAAAATTTTCTAAAGGCAAACTTTTGCCCAGCCTACCACGAAATTCACAAAATATAATACAAAATGAAATTTTTTCTATGTGCAGATACAATTTGAAAGCCATTTTTTCTAAAGTCACAATTTCAATGAAATAAGAGCAAAATGTGCTCAGGCCCGAGCAAACTCGAAATTATTTTTTCTTAAAAATCTTTTCAAACGAAAACATTACCATTTTTCTAAAATTATTTCTATAAACAAGTAAAAGCGTGCTAAGTTCGGCCGGGCCGAATCTTATATACCCTCCACCATGGATCGCATTTGTCGAGTTCTTTTCCCGGCATCTCTTCTTAGGCAAAAAAAAAGGATGTAAGAAAAGATTTGCTCTGCTGTTAGAGCGATATCAAGATATGGTCCGGTTTGGACCACAATTAAATTATGTGTTGGAGACCTGTGTAAAATGTCAGCCAATTCGAATAAGAATTGCGCCCTTTGTGGGCTCAAGAAGTAAAATAGAGAGATCGATTTATATGGGAGCTGTATCGGCCTATAGACCGATTCAGACCATAATAAACACGTATATTAATGGTCACGAGAGAATCCGTCGTAAAAAATTTCAGGCAAATCGAATAATAATTGCGACCTCTAGAGGCTCAAGAAGTCAAGATCCCAGATCGGTTTATATGGCAGCTATATCAGGTTATGGACCGATTTGAACCATACTTGGCACAATTGTTGGATATAACAACAAAACACGTCGTGCAAAATTTCATTTCAATCGGATAAGAATTGCGCCCTCTAGAGGCTCAAGAAGTCAAGACCCAAGATCGGTTTATATGGCAGCTATATCAGGTTATGAACCGATTTGAACTATATTTGGCACAGTTGTTGGATATCATAGCAAAACACGTCGTGCAAAATTTCATTTCAATCGGATGAGAATTGCGCACGCTAGAGGCTCAAGAAGTCAAGACCCAAGATCGGTTTATATGGCAGCTATATCAGGTTATGGACCGATTTGAACTATACTTGGCACAGTTGTTGGATATCATAGCAAAACACGTCGTGCAAAATTTCATTCCAATCGGATAAGAATTGCGCCCTCTAGAGGCTTAAGAAGTCAAGACTCAAGATCGGTTTATATGGCAGCTATATCAGGTTATGAACCGATTTGAACTATATTTGGCACAGTTGTTGGATATCATAGCAAAACACGTCGTGCAAAATTTCATTCCAATCGGATAAGAATTGCGCACTCTAGAGGCTCAAGAAGTCAAGACCCAAGATCGGTTTATATGGCAGCTATATCAAAACATGGACCGATATGGCCCATTTACAATACCAACCGACCTACACTAATAAGAAGTATTTGTGCAAAATTTCAAGCGGCTAGCTTTACTCCTTCGGAAGTTAGCGTGCTTTCGACAGACAGACGGACGGACGGACGGACGGACGGACGGACGGACGGACGGACGGACGGACAGACGGACGGACATGGCTAGATCGACATAAAATGTCACGACGATCAAGAATATATATACTTTATGGGGTCTCAAACGAATATTTCGAGTAGTTACAAACAGAATGACGAAATTAGTATACCCCCCATCTTATGGTGGAGGGTATAACAATTTTCTTGACTCTCGATTTCCTTGTCCAATTTAGATGAAATTTCCAATATTCAGAATTTAAAGCATTCATATTGACGTATCTATTTTTTGAAAGAAAATTTGTAAAAAATTTTGAAAAATAAAAGATCTTCTTTATATTTCCTAAGCCACAATGTACTTGCAACGAAAGAAATCATTTTTTAATATTTTATTTGCCATTTAGCAAAGAAAGTTGGATTTAATTACATTGACATGAAGTAGCACCTGATAGTTTTATCGCCATAAAGGTATTTCTTAATACAGAAACCATCAAATGCAACAAGACAATAAAATGGATTCCAGACATCTAACTTCCTTAGAATTTTGAGAAAAATTTTTGCTGGCTATTTTTGGATGTAAAACAATTTCCGACTTTCGACAAACCAATTTCGACCAAAACATGACCTTATATCATGGGAAAATGTATTTTTAACTAGTTTAAGTCGTCTACTTTACGCCAATCAAAGTTTCATTAGGATACCTCTTTCCTAACTTGAGCTGGAACTTTTCTAAGCCAGCTCCATTCTTGGGTATTTTTCTACCCATTCGTATTTAATTAGCTAATGGCATTTTCATAAAAGACCGATTAATTTGCATTTTAAAAACCATATTTCAATGAAACCATTTCGTTTTTTCCTTTAAATTTCATCATTCACAATACAATATTTAATGCAATTCATACGGAGCTCATAGTGAGTTAGGGTCGAAATCTATCAGCGTTGATTCTATTTAGTAGAAATTTATTAGTTCTGTAGGGTTTGACTGTAGTGTTGGCCACAGTAAAATATTATTTGAAAAATTTTAAAATCTTTTTTTTTTTAATAATTGATTAATTGATTTTCTTCCAAAAAATCTTTTAACAATGCAATGAAAAGATCTGAATACCCACTTTAAGTAAGAAAATGTGTTGAAATAATATCAGTCGGCAAACTTTTATCTATGAGAGCAAATTTTATATTACACTTACGGTTCTTGCCCGGTCAGTTGACATCAATTATTTATTCATTTCATCTACCGAGTAAAAATTAGTTGGCAAAGAAAGAAAAAGTTTATAACTGCAATAACGTGGAAATTTCTTCTTAGTTCTGATTTCTACTTCTACCACCTTTTTATACCCTCCACCATAATTTCGTCATTCTATTTGTAACTACTCGAAATATTCATCTGAGACCCCATAAAGTATATATATTCTTGATCGTCGCGACATTTTATGTCTGTCCGTCCGTCCGTCTGTCTGTCGAAAGCACGCTAACTTCCGAAGGAGTAAAGCTAGCCGCTTGAAATTTTGCACAAACACTTCTTATTAGTGTAGGTCGGTTGGTATTGTAAATGGGCCATATCGGTTCATGTTTTGATATAGCTGCCATGGGTCTTGACTTCTTGAGCCTCTAGAGTACGCAATTCTTATCCGACTGGAATGAAATTTTGTACGTCGGATTCTCTCATGACCATCAACATACGTGTTTATTATGGTCTGAATCGGTCTATAGCCCGATACAGCACCCATATAAATCGCCCTCTCTATTTTACTTCTTGAGCCCCCAAAGGGTGCAATTCTTATTCGAATTGACTGACATTTTACACAGGTCTCCAACATATAATTTAATTGTGGTCCAAACCGGACCATATCTTGATATCGTTCTAATAGCAGAGCAAATCTTTTCTTATATCCTGTTTTGCCTAAGAAGAGATGCCGGGAAAAAAAACTCGACAAATGCGATCCATGGTGGAGGGTATGTAAGATTCGGCCTGGCCGAACTTAGCACGCTTTTACTTGTTTTATTTCATCTCCAATAAATTAGGTAAACTTTAGGACTTATAAAGGCATGATGCAAATTATAGCAATATACGCAACAGTTGGATGTAATTTTTACTAGACATCTTTTCGATCAAAAAAGGATTTTCGATCGATTTTAATAAAGTTTGGAAGAGAAATTATCTGCATTATTTAAGAGAACGTAGATGGCTGGTCGTCAAAATTGGTCACAATGTATTTTTTTGAAATACATAACATTTACAGTTGTTTAATTTTCTCAATTCGTTTATGGAAATAAAAGTCAATTAAAACCAATTGACCGTCACAACAATAACCTGTTGAAATCATAAAACTAGTTTGGGAGCAAAACAAAATTAGCGCAAAAGAAAAAATTTCATCAAAATACTGAAGCTGATTCGCCGAAACTTTCACTATAAAACTAAGATATTCGCAAAGATTAGGATCGGCCTATAAATAGTATCTTCACCAGCAGCATAAAAATCAGCTCCGACTTTAACCAAATGTCACCGCCGATAAGTCAGTGCACGTAGCAGCGATAACAATTTTCAAAAAAAAATTTGAGGTATCCTTATCAATTTCATAGAAACAGAAGAATTTTGTCAATTATCGATTTTGAAAAAATAAAATACTGGCTACGTCCTTGGCTCCCAAATAAACCGATCTCCCGATTTGATTTCTTGAGCCTTTACAAGCCACAATTTTTGTCCCATTTGGCTGATATTTTGCACGAAGTGTTTTGTTATGACTTCCAACAACTGTGCCAAGTACGGGGTAATTCGGTCCATAACTTGATATAGCTCCCATATAAACCGATCTACCGATTTTACTTCTTGAGCCCCAGGATGCCGCCATTTTTGCATGATTTGGATGAAATTTTTCATGTATTGTTTTATTATGACTTTCAACAACTGTGCCAAGTACGGTCGAAATTCGTCCATAACTTAATATAGCTCCCATATAAATCGATCTCCCGATTTGACTTCTTGAGTTCTTACTTTACTTTACTTACTCTGACACCAAGTTTCGCGGTGTCTCCCAAAACTTGATTTTTCTTTCAAAAGACTTCTTTGCTGGGACTTCTTCATCCATTCTGACAACATGACCTAGCCAACGTAGCCGTTGTATTATGATGCGTGTAACTATGCTATCGTCGTCATACAGCTCGTGGTTCATACGTCGCCTATATTCTCCATTAATGCAAACTGGTCCATATATTTTACGAAAAATCTTTGTTCTGAGAATTTGAGTTCTTACAAGCCGCAATTTTTGTCCGATTTGGCTGCAATTTTGCATGCGTTGTTCTGTTACGACTTCTAATAACTGTGCCTATAACCTGATAGACTGCTTTGGACCGTACTACCGGTCTCTCGATTATCGTTGTGCGGTTCCTAGAAGCTTTAAGTTTTGTTTGACAGAAGTTTGGTATGACGAATATATTTGTGCCCCTCAACTATATTTATTTGTAAATATAAATTTTTAGCAGAATAGGCCGAACTTAGCACACTTTTACTTGTTGATTAAGGTATCATACATACTGTAACGTGGCCCCTATTTGCGACCAAAATGATTTGCGCACCGGCTAACTTTCGTCGCATTTACAGGGGAGGTCCCATTCCATCATCTTTTGCCCTTAGCTGTATTTTTTTATTCCTGCGACGAGGTTACTTTTTATTTTTTAGAGTGCACACCAAGCCAATTACAGGCTTAGGTATATGTCCATAGTGGCATGAGCCGTATTAATATCTGCACCCTCTTTTCAAACAACCCTAAATTTATCTATTCCTGCGTTGGTAAAAAGTCAAGCTCGACGCACAAAATTGTTTTTTTTTTATTTATTTATATCGAATATTTCGTCCTTTCGTTTAAGGACATCATCCGGAATATGAAAAAACGGGTTTCTTAATTGAATAGAACCTTATAAATTTCTTAAACTTACAACAGCGCAGGTTTAAGTTGCAGTCTGCCATCAGACTCACTTAGACGTTTTCGTCCACTGCAATACACAAAGAACAGATAAAGGAAGATGTCTTCTAGTTTCTATCGTTGAACCACCCAGATCGCTTTAAAAAGCCCAACAACTTGCGAATGTTCACATCCTTCGGGCCTGGTCCTAAAAACTTTGCTTACATTTCGCTAGCAGTATACCCACAGATTCCAGAATCCCTGGAATGTGTAGGGTAGTTCCTAGTCTCGCAAGCTCGTTCACTTTACAATTTCCTGGGATATCTCTGTGGCCCCGCACCCAGAATAGGTGAATATTGAACTCTTCAGCCATCTCTTTGGGAGATCTGCGACAGTCGTGGGCGGCTTTTGTGTTCAGAAATTCTTTTTCCACGGATTTTATGCCAGTCGTCGTTATGACATTATATCTTTATTCCACTACTTCCTTAATTGCAAGGATCTCCGCTTGATACACGCTGCAGTGGTCGAGTAACCTTTTCGATATGACCAGTTCTAGACCTTTACAGTACACCCCAAAGCCCACCTGGTCTTCTAGTTTGGAACCAACCGTATGGAAGTCTATGTAACTTCTATTAGCAGAGATGTCGTTGTTACAATCGGTTCTATCAGGAATAGTACAGTACTTTTTAATAGTGTAATCAACAGTACTTTAATAGTGTAATTCACACTGCCTGGAACATCGGATATTGTATCATGGATAACACAGTGTCCGTATCCGCCACATGACCAAAGAGAAAGCTCCATTAGCCTCACGGCAGTGGTCGCCACACTTTGTCTAGCCACAATGTCCAGAGGCATTAGATGTAGCATTCAATTCAATGCATCAGATGGTGTCATCCTCACTGCGGCTGTGATGCACAAACAAGCCATCATTTGGATCCGGTTGAGTATAGGTGGACTTTTGCAGCGCCGTCCACAAGACCACAACACCATATTGCATTATAGGTCTGACAACTGCAGTATATACCCAGTACATGTCGCGCCGTCTAAACCTCCAAATGTTGCCTCCTGCAAGTGTATAGGGCAAGTGTTGCCCTTTCCAAAATGTTGAATTTGAAGTCTAATTTCCTACCCAGCAACACACCCAGTTATTTTGCGCTTTCTCTTATACCAAGGAGGCATGTGGCACTGTAGGAAACTTATATCTCCTGCTGAAAAGAAGTACTTCTGTCTCGTACGGATTTACGCCTAGACCATTTTTGGTAGCCCACTTCGCTGTTGCAAGTTGAGAATCCTGAAGTATGTCTCCTAAAGTACTGGGAAACTTTCCCCGAACCGCAATTGCCACGTCATCAGCACATGCGAACACATTTACACCTTTTTCTTCCAGAGACAATAATATATTGTTAATGGCTATATTCCAAATTAGAGGAAACAGTACACCTAGTTGAGGTGTTCATCTGCTAACCCATATTTGTAACCCACAGATCCCAAGACTGCCGTAATGCATCTTTTAGTAAGTAAGTTATTATTGAACGTTTTGACAGTAGATTACGGTAATTGACGTCGGTTTTAAATTATTGACAGCACATTCCGTGCCAAAAAATGATAACATTGTATATTCGTTGTGAAGGGCAGTTTCAGTGGACTTGCCTTTAGTATATACATGCAGCTGTCGCGACAGACGATCCCCAGGGGTCTTTGCCCTAAGATATATTTCTACCAACCTCTCAAGAGTCTTCAGCTTAAAAGATGATAGACTTATAGGGAGAAAATCTTTCGCCTTCGTATGGTAAAATTTTACTTCTTTCGGAATGCAAATGACTTTCGTGTCCCTCGATCTCCCAGGTATATATGACATTCTGATACTAGCAGAGTATATCTCCCAAACTCAAGGAACCAGTATTAGACACAGCCTGAAAGTCAACCGGTGATACATCATCAGGGTCTGGTGCCTTAAAGGAGTCGAAACTTTTTTTCGCCCAATGAATTTTCAACTCAGACATAATTTTTCCAATAACCTCCGACTAATGCATTCCAGTGACAACCTCTTCTGGCGCTTAGTTGTTCGTTAGCGAGTGTCTCGTGAAATGCGATTCTAAGAGAAGTTATAGTGCTTCCTCACTAGACATTGTCCATAGGTCTCAGATGTATCCTCCACGGAGCTGCAGAATTCTAACCATGGTTCGTTCTGAGCCTTTCTCAGCTCGCCCTTATATTTCCTTAGTTCAGCCTTATAGATGTCTCAATCGTGTGGTGCTTTTGTCACCTTCGCCTTGTTGAAGAGTTTTTTGTTGCCCTTCCTTAGACCAACCAGCTCTGAGGTCCACCATGGCGGTCGCTGTTTTCCCCTCGGCTTAGCACTAGGACATGTTGACACAAGCGTGTCATTCAGGGCCTCCACAATTTCCACTTCCCTTTCTGGTCTAGAAGGGATAGACGTGCAGAATTTGTGCCGAAATTTATCTCAATCCTGGTTTCTTCTGTTTAGCCGAGGGACCACTTCTGCAGTATTTTCTCCAAGGCTGAAACTAATATAACGATAGTCTCAGAATCTGTGGTCTTCCAAAGCTTCCCAGCCGCATGTTCTTGCGTTAATATATTCCAATACAAAGGTAATATCTAGTTCCTCCCTGTTCCTGGTAATAAGGTCGGTTTATACACTTTACTACTTATAATTTATTCTATAAGCAGCTCACCCCTTTCGTTGACATCCAAACTTCCCCATATCTGGCAATGTGCATTAGCATCACTTTCTACAGAAGCGGCTTCAACCAGCAGCTTAAAGTTTGAAGGCGGCATCTCTGAATCGTGTGCCATATAAAGGGAAGCCAGCGAGTAATGAGACTTATTTATTTCAAGGCTGGCTTCTACTGAATCTTCAGTGCTAAGCGACGGAAGAACTACTCTTTGTGGCTCTGTGTCTCCCATTCCCCATACCGTTGAGTAGTTTAAGGCCCGGAATTCTTAGTCCATGACCCATTCCCCCACACGCCCATGATTCCTGGATAAAAACCATGTCAAATACCCCTGCCATCAGAAGAACTTTAGTGCCGCCGAAGCTGTCTTACAATGGTGGAAATTTATATGCCGAAATCGGACCATAGTCAGGATTCAGAACTGTTGCGTTAGCCTCGTCTTCTGATTCCGTCAGGAGTTCATCCTCACAAGAAATGTTGTCATGAGGAGCTTCCGTACGCATCCAGGGGCAGGTGAGAAAGCAGTGGAACCACTCTTCCTCAAACACTTGCAGTGTGCTGCTGTGGAAATACTTTTTTAGTTCCGTCCTTCCCCGCTGGCACACACCTTGAGCCCAGCCCAACCAGATGGCCCACTCACACAGAGCTTGTCGCGTCCCGTTTCGATGCCTCCTGCCCCGAGTGTGGTTGGGGATTTTCAGTCTCCTGCGATCCACCAGACCTTACCGTAGTGGTCGATAGTTCCTCAGGCAAGTGTTCATCAATAACTGCTGAGTCGTCTTCAGATTCCCCAACCCCAACGATTCTATAGACCTTCAGTTTCAACTTGTTGAATCCGTAGGATACCAATCCCCCAGACAGCCAGAGTTTAGTACAAATGTCTCCGGTCACCATTAGCTTCTTCCAATCTGCCAATTTTCCAGTTGGTAGTTG
Source organism: Stomoxys calcitrans (assembly GCF_963082655.1). Taxonomy (NCBI): domain Eukaryota; kingdom Metazoa; phylum Arthropoda; class Insecta; order Diptera; family Muscidae; genus Stomoxys; species Stomoxys calcitrans. The sequence continues at coordinate 107,849,397 of NC_081554.1, forward strand.
AGAGATTGGGATTACATTCCCTTAGTCTACCAAGTATGGATTCAGGATCTGAGGGGATCCTTAGTATCCAAGGATGCGCCACTGGTCGAGAAGGAATATTTTAATTCTTGACTAAATGCAGTGCTGCGCCTGGCCAGATCTCACCAATCTTTATTTTTTTTGTGGCGGAACGATACATTTCAATTGAGCATTGATCCCCGAAGGCCATTAGTTTGTATCTACCCCGATACCAGCCTGAGTCGTCACAAACTGGAGATTCCGCAAGAACATCGGATTATTATGATGACAGTCCATTGACTATCCCACTCCAATTAATAATATGTTTGCGGCCCTGTTCTTCACCCTTGTCGACAACTGTCATTACCAAACAACAATACAAAACAAATCGTGAATTTATAAGCTTATTGTCCGAATAGTAATCCGCCCCATTGACGTATACCACACCACCATACCACTTGCCTAAATTGGTTCATGTCTAGAATTGTGTTCCAAGGTAAATACCGGTGTCTCTTCGTCGCGAAAGCCGGGCATTGATGTGGGAAATGCTCCAACGTCTCATCATCTTCCCCACATACCCTACACTTGCTATCACTTGAAGCACCTTGTTTGCACAAGTGTGTCCCGTTATGATACCGAAAACTATACTGATCTCCTTTTTATTTCCTTTCAGTAATAGCCTCGTCTTCTCATGATCCGGACTCCCCATAGGATTTTCGTCGTCCTACCGACCCTATCGCTGTTCCACATCTGTGTATCGTGATCTTCCAGATAGCAATACTAGGGTTCCGCCAATCCAAGACTGTGCGCTGGCAGTAGTCATCTCCATCCATTCTCTCATCGCTTTAAACCTCATAACCGCAGTGGCTGCCTCACACTTAATCTGCATATCTATGCGACGGATATCTAGAATAGTCCCAAGTGTCCTAGTGAACCTGAACCTGTTGTATGGTCTTAGGTTGCATTTTTTCTCCATATCCGTCCACCAAACTAATAAGGCGTAAGTAAGTATTGGTCTAATCACGCTCCTGTAGAGCCAGTGGACTATGCTCGGATTCAGGCTTCATTTCGAACCTAAGGCCTGTCTACATAGTGCCCAACATCTGAGAGCCTTCTCAGTACGCTCCTGAATGTGACACTTCCAATTACGTTTTCTATCCAAGATCACACCTAAGAATTTGAACTTGTCAGATATCGAAATCGTTCTGATGAGGAAACGTGGTGCGTTAAATTGGCCCTCACCCTCATCTACCTCATGAACAGGCATATTTCAGTCTTCTCTTGGTTAACATTGAGACCTCTAGGTCATATGTCATATGCAAGACCCTTTCGGCTCTTCTGCATAGCTCGTTCGGATCCTTACCCCTTAGAAGTATTATAACATCGTCTTCATAGCAGACGTGTTCAAATCCCTCCTCAGTCAGCATCCGTAATAGGTCATTTATGGTGGTCACCCATAGGAGTGGCGATAAAGTGCCCCCCTGTGGCTTACCCTGTGCCACTTTCTCCCTTATATTTATGTGATACATTTTATCCACCTGTTCCTTAGCATATGGTTTATCCAGTCTTTAAGGACCGGGTCCACCCGGTACTGTTCTAAGGATTGGTTCAGTGTGTCGGTCTGCACATTGTTAAAAGCCCCCTCGATGTCAATGCATACCGCCAGTGTGTATGTTTTGGCATTGAAGAATTCTTCTATTTTATGCACAACCTCGTGCAGTGCAGTCTCCACCGACCTTCCCTTGACATAGGCATGCTGTGTGTATTTGAATAGTTCGCTGGATGTCATACTGTTTATTATGGTGTCCACAATACGTTCCATGGTTTGAGTAGTAAGGACGTAAGGCTTATGGGTCTGTAGGTCTTGGTGTCGCATAACTTGCCTTGCCGGGCTTGGGTATAAACACCACCCTTGCCCCCTGCCAGGCATTCGGAGTATATGCAAGTCCTAGGCACGCTGTGAAAATTTTGGCGAGACGAGGCGCCAGATAGTCTGCCTCTTTCTGTAGTAACGCTGGATATATCCCATCAGGTCCGGGTGACTTAATTGGTTTGAAGCTCCTCAAAGATCCCTTTATAAACCTTGGATCAACGTCATTATTCCAAGATTCCGGTGTCTCCGTGAGTTCCTTCGTATCCTGTGGAAAAAAGGTTTTAATCACAAGCCTCAACATGTCCTTCGCCGTTCCTGCTCTCACTCCCATGTTCTCTACTAACCTTTCAGTTTGGTCATGGGTTTTTGAGAGAAATTTTTTCATCTTGGAGGCGGCATTAACGTTATCGATCTAATCGCAGATAAGCTTCCAGGAGGCAAGTTTTGCCACTCTGATAATCTTATTGAGCAGTGTGTAATACGCATTCCATTGAATTTCAGCTTTTTACGACGTGCTCTGTTGTACATTCTACGGACCACTTTCCCAATAGTGCGAGTCTCCCCGATATCCCTGTGATATTCTTGGGCCGATTACCTTTCTCGAAGAGAACTGCTCTCTTCGAAACACCCCACTGTGCAGTCGTAATACTGTTGACATTGTCGTCAATGTCATCTATGCTTGGGCAGTCTAAATTATCGTACCCTGGATTTTTTTTCGAGTAGTCTTCCAAATGTTGTTCAGTTGGTTTTCAAATTAATACGGAAACTTATCGGATCCTGTGGCCGTGCTATTCTAAATCTAAACTAGTGTTGGTCTTAGAAGAAATGCTCCGTGTAGACACTCCAGTCCTTAACCTCATCGATTAGATTTTCCGAACACATCTACAACCTCCTCCCAAATCATATTAACAATGTTTTCAATATTAAGAGTTATTAGTCGTAGTTAAGTCATTAGTATTCAAGATTTCTGCCCTATTAGTACCTCATTTCCTGTCGGCCTTCCTCACCAGCCGTGCCAGCTCCGACGTGGGTGGCGGTGTCGGAGAGACGAAAGGCAGATAAAGTGATGCCAGGTATGCTCCACCCTCTTCCTGCCTCATCACTGTTGTATCCGAAGTTTACAACTCTGGGGAAAATATATAATTTGAAATATTACGACAAATAACGCTGGTCCTCGGTCTAGTGCCAGTGTTAGCATAGAATAATTGGTAGTTGATATGGAAACTTTGTTCCGGCTAGTCCATGGCTCCTGAATTAAGGCGATATGAATTTTGTCCTTGCTGATTTTCTCCATGCATGTGTAGCTGTCTAGCTTCCGTGGAGGTTTATCTAGATGACCGCAATCATTGGTCCTTCAGGAAATGGGCTTCTTGGGAATGGGTGATGATCTCATCACCCGCTCCATGCCCATTAGTAAAGGGTGATTTTTTTGAGGTTAGGATTTTCATGCATTAGTATTTGACAGATCACGTGGGATTTCAGACATGGTGTCAAAGAGAAAGATGCTCAGTATGCTTTGAAATTTCATCATGAATAGACTTACTAACGAGCAACGCTTGCAAATCATTGAATTTTATTACCAAAATCAGTGTTCGGTTCGAAATGTGTTCATTCACCGTAACGTTGCGTCCAACAGCATCTTTGAAAAAATACGGTCCAATGATTCCACCAGCGTACAAACCACACCAAACAGTGCATTTTTCGGGATGCATGGGCAGTTCTTGAACGGCTTCTGGTTGCTCTTCACTCCAAATGCGGCAATTTTGCTTATTTACGTAGCCATTCAACCAGAAATGAGCCTCATCGCTGAACGGTGAATGAACACATTTCGAACCGAACACTGATTTTGGTAATAAAATTCAATGATTTGCAAGCGTTGCTCGTTAGTAAGTCTATTCATGATGAAATGTCAAAGCATACTGAGCATCTTTCTCTTTGACACCATGTCTGAAATCCCACGTGATCTGTCAAATACTAATGCATGAAAATCCTAACCTCAAAAAAATCACCCTATATGTATTGGCTTTCCTGTCAGTGCACTGTGGCGTATTTGCTGTCCCATCCTTTATGAAGACGTCGCCTTTGTAAGCTGGGGGATGTCCATTAGGGTGAATTTTTTGAATTTTTTCTCAAAAACTATTTGCTGTTTTACGAAGGAATACTCTTCTATAAAACTGACTAACTGAACTAAAATAAAATTTATTCAATTAAAATTTTGAAAAATGTCACGCCGCTTAGAAATGGAATTTTTGTGAAATTTTTATAATCGTTTTTCGTGTGGAATTTTTACCAAATCGCCTTATATTAAAGATTTTCTCTAATGGTATATAGAAACTCATCAAAATATGATACAGGGGAATTAAGTTATATAAAAATAACCAAATTTATAAGTATTCAATAAGGATTCGTTACCTACACTACATTTCTACCCAGCAAGTCAATTTAGGACCTTATTCATTAGGGTGATGACTTTTTATTTTTTTTCTCAAAAATTATTTCCTGTTCCACGAATGAACGAAATTAAATGTTTGTGAAATATTTTAAACCAATTTATGTAATCTTATACAAGGCGTATTTATCAGGTGGCCGCATCAACCCAGGTGAGAGAATTTTATACGTAAACTCATTTTTGAATTCGCCGTACAAAAATATAAACTTCAAAATAAATAGTTTATAAATTGTCTTTGGGCACATACTTAGGGCATATAATGGCACGCGTCTAGCAATCCCATTTACTATCAGTTTTACTCAGGGAACTTAGGTCTATTGTGTCGCCCCCGGAAGATTCAAATAGCGCAGAAGACGTTAAAATGAAGAGGATTAGGAGCCAACATGCATTAGAAAATGGCCAGGAGGTCTGGAGAAGCTCCCTCCAATATGCAATTTAAAGCTAAAGTAGTCAAGAATGGCGAAAATACTTTTGCAATACTTAAATACTTACTTTGGGGCAGTCTCATTATAAGTGATCAACCGTCTATGATTCCTCCTACTCATCCCCACAAATCAAGCAAGTCCAACAAGTCCGCCTTGTGACCAGTCAAAGTCCTGACATTGCAATGGCTTTTCAGGACATTCAGAAGTGAGAGCAGCAGCTCCATCACATCTAGCAGAGGTCCACTGAACATACCAAGTTACCTAGTATTTTGACAGTACACTATGTGCACTCTGAACGGCCAAACACCATGGTGACAACGTTATCCTCGTAGCCAACAAACTTTAACTGTCCTTTTCAAATGACCTGAAAATCGGACAGATATCCAAGAACCAAAAAGGGGTACACAACCACTCCTTGTGGTGATTGTGCTCTAATCACAATTTTCTTATTTGGTCCATTCGTTAGCATTCCCTTGGTAGCTATCTACGGCTACAATAACCTTATGAAATCTATTTATACCTGTCATTTTGTTAGTTTTGTAGGTTGTTGTAGCCACATTTTCATGTGTAGGTGGCGATCCTTGTCAGGCCCCTGTAGGTGAGCATGCTCGGTCCGGTCCACAGGACCGATCGCCGTGGGAACGGGTTGGCCTTTAGTTACTTAAAAGGCGCCAATAATCGGCCTTATCATATCGAGCATCATAGACACTTAGTATTTATGCAAGAGTCGGTGCCGCCCGCCCTCTCACTGAGACTCTCCCCTCGATACCGCTGATTGTCCGCGACTGCCGTTGCAGCTACTCTGTATGGAGCATTCTACTGTCCGCAGCCAGTGGACGCGCCCGGTAGTTCGCAGCTCAGCTTCTCGTGACAGCAATGAACACCACACAGATCGGACCTAAATGTTCCAGCCAGTTTTGTGGGTAAAACCTCTGGAGCTAATTGGTATTTTGAACATTTTTAAATGTGTTTTCTTGACACCCAAAAATTAATAAACTTCTGTTTTCTTGCTCTGATTGGTCGAAAAAAATTTTGTCGAAAATTTTAAATGTCAAGGCGAATCGAATTTTCTTCGCCCTGTTTACAAATGTTGACATATCAAGTTCATCAAAAAGATGCTTTGTTGTAACAATTAGCCGCATCAACATAGCTGAAAGAATTTGACATGCCAACTCATTTTTGAATTCGCCGTACAAAAATATAAACTTCAAAATAAATATTTTATAAATTGTGTTTGCTGCTGTTATGGTTTTTGTAAACTTAGGGTATATAATGGCACGCGTCTAGCAACCATCACTATCAGTTTCACTCAGAGTCTATTGTGTCGCCACCGAAAGATTTCAGAAGCGCAGAGGAACACTGATAAAATTTACGTCATTACCGTGAAAGACATTAAAATGAAGAAGATAAGGAGCCAACATGCATGACAAAATATGACATTCAGAGCTATAGTTGCAAAAAAGGGATACACAATCTCACCTTGTGGTGATTGAGCTCTTATCACAATCTTCGTATCTGAGTTAGCATTAACTTGGTAGCTATCTTGGTGGTTTTGTGGGTTGTTGTTATAGCCACACTTTCTTGTGAAGGTGGCGATCCTCGTCAGGCATCTATAGGTGAGCAAGCTCGTTCCGGTCCAAAGGACCAATCGCCGCGGGAACAGGGTAGCCATTGGTTATTTAAAGGTGCCAATAACCCGCCTTATCATATCGAGCATCATAGCCACTTAGTTTTTGTGCAAGAGTCGGTTCCGCCCGGCCTCTCACTGAGACTCTCCTCTCGATACCGCTGATTGTGCGCGACTGCCGTTGCAGCTACTCCGTATGGAGCATTCTACTAACCGCAACCTATGAAGGTAGCTCGCAGCTAATCTTTTTGAACAGGACACAGATCGGACCTCAATGTTCCAGCCAGTTTTGTGGGTAAAGCCTCTGGAGCTAATTGGAATTTTGAAAATTTTTAACATGTGTTTTCTTGCTTGACACTCAAAAATTAATAAAATTCTTTCTTCTTGCTCCGATGCGTCGAAGCAAATCTTTGAGAAAATTTTAAATGTCAGGGCGAATCGAATTTTCTTCACCATGTTTACAAATTTTGACTTATCAAGTTCCCAAAAAAGATGCTTTGTTGTAGCAATTGGCCGATGCGGCCAACTTCATCTCATATATTTATAACAAGTAAGAGCGTGCTAAGTTCGGCTGGGCCGAATCTTATATACCCTCCACCATGGATCGCCTATGTCGAGTTCTTTGCGCAGTATCTCTTTTTTAGGAGCTTTATCAAGTTATAGTTCGATTCGAAGCTCAAGAAGCAAAATCGGGAGATCGGTTTATATTGGAGCTGTTTCAAGCTATAGATCGACTCAGACCATATTGCACACGTATGTTGAAGGCCATGGGAGAAGCCGTTGTACAAAATCTGTGCCAAATTGGAAGAGAATTGCCCCTTCTAAAAGCTCAAGAACTCAAGATCCCAGATCGGTTTACATGATAGCTATATCAGGGTATGGACCGATTTGGACCATACTTCGCATAAATGTATGAAGTGATACCAAAACACCACGTGCAAAATTACAGCCAAATCAGATAGGAATTGCGCTTGCTAAAAGCTCAAGAAATAAAGACCCGAGATCGGTTTATATGGCAGCTATATCAGGTTATGGACCGATTTAAACCATACTTCGCACAGTTGTTGGAAGTGATATCAATACACTATGTGCAAAATGTGCACTATGTGCAAAATCGGATGAGAATTCCGCCTTCTAAAAGCTCAAGAAGTCAAGACCCAAGATCGGTTTATATTTCAGCTATATCAGGTTATGGACCGATTTAAACCATACTTAGCACAGTTGTTAGAAGTGATATCTCGTCTCAAATCGGACGAGAATTGCGCACTCTAGAGGCTCAAGAAGTCAAGACCCAAGATCGGTTTATATGGCAGCTATATCAAAACAGGGACCGATATGGCCCATTTACAATACCAACCGACCTACACTAATAAGAAGTATTTGTGCAAAATTTCAAGCGGCTAGCTTTACTCCTTCGGAAGTTAGCGTGCTTTCGACAGACAGACGGACGGACATGGCTAGATCGACATAAAATGTCGCGACGATCAAGAATATATATACTTTATGGGGTCTCAGAAGAATATTTCGAGTAGTTACAATCAGAATGACGAAATTAGTATACCCCCCATCTTATGGTGGAGGGTATAACAAGAAAAAATACTCGTATGCCACTGTAATTAATGATTTTTATTTCTCGTTGTTAAGGCAAACACCAAATAATTGTCCGTCGTTTAGTTGACGATTTTCATTCGTTAGCGAAAACTGCTGATTTTCGATTATCGTTAAAAGTGGCTACTAAATACCAAATTCATTAACTTTTCTGTTATCGCTTTTTAACTTGATGATTTTCGTTAAAATTACAGAATTCCACTACTGATTCTCCTTAGTCCCAGATATAGATATTTTTCTTTGAGGATCTAATATAAACTCGTCCGCTCCGCTCAACGATTACTTTAATCAACAATAAACAAAGTCAAGGTTAAAATAAAAAATCACGTAATTCATCTATTATACAAAAATTAAATTGGCCCCCCAACAGGACTCTTTCACCGCTTTGGGCAATATGGGTATCAAATGAAAATTATAAAAAAGTAGAGTACAAATCTGATATAAAAATTTATTCCTTCGTGTTTGAGCGGCATTCTCCCCCCTACAAGCCCCCCGCACGGACATGTTTACCGATTGGGACAATATTGGTATCAAAATGAAATGATTTAAAAGTAGAGTAAGAATCTCCGGTATCGTGCAGAGAGTCTCATCGAAATAAGAGGCCGGGCGGCACCGGCTCTTCCACAAATACTGAGTGCCTATGATGCTTGATATGATCAGGCGAGTTATTGGCGCTTTTTTATAATGAATGGCCACCCTGTTTCCGCGCCGATCGGGGAAGAGGGAGCCGCTTCCCCACCCCCAGTGCTTATTAGTGCCATGACTTTCCAACGTCATAAAATGGGTATAAAATGAAAGGTCTTTCAGAGATGACTACGAATCTGATATACACATTTGGGGCAGAGTCTGGGACCGGTCTATTACGAATGGTTCATTACAGTAGAGTTTGAATCTAATGTTTATATAAGAATTCAAGTATCTTTGACACGTTCTGCTATTCAGCAAGACATGTGGTTTGCGACAATAAAGGACTCAAATAGATTGTCTTCTGGGTCTTAGCGTTGGGGGGACCGACACTCACCTGCCAATAAAAAGTGTATTCTACTACCAAAGACCTTTTGCTACTGTCCTATTCCATCCATGATGGTTAATGGATAAAATGGGACAGCATTAAAAGGTCTTTTGTAGTAGCGTACACTTCTTACCCTCAAATTGGGATGGACACAGGTGAACCTGCGTATCTTTAAAGATATGCTACCCCAAGTGGTAATTTTAAAATATGATTTTGAGTGTGGATAACCAAAACAAAAAAATTTATGAGTTTGGATCTGAACGAGACTCGTAGCCCTGAATATCTTGATCGCCACCTTCAAAATGCTTGACATTACGGGGCTCAAACAAAATCTTGTTCTAGCACGATGCAGATATTTTTTCAGGGACCGCCCCCTAAGCACCCTTCAAACCGGTCATGTTTGCGCACTATGGCATTAAGGGGCTCAAATAATAGGTATTTTATAGTAGAAAACGAATTTGATATCCAATTTTGAGACCAAGTGATTGGGGGAGTCTCATTCCATAAACTCCCCCTTAACCAATTGCAATTGTGACTCAAATAAAAGGAATTTAACAGTGGAGCACGATGCTGACATTTTTCCAGGGCTAAGTGTGTGAGTTGCCGGTAGCCCCACCCTATATACACCTTTACTTGGACATATTTGTGGATTATGGCAAAAAGGGGCTCAAATCTAATATCTGTTTTATGGCCAAGTGTTTCAGGGACGACTCATCTCATTAACACCCCCTTAGTCACACACAAATGTGTTTTTTGGGAGTAGAGTATGAATCTGATATCCACTTTTAGGGCAAACGGTTTATCTACTGCAATCCACCACCAAAACTAAGGGAAAGAAGTAGATCTAACATCCAAACTGTTTCTTTTTGATTTACGCAAAATTTAGTTTAATTTAGAAATTTGGTATGCTTATTTAAGGTGGAATGTTTAGGGCGGCCGCCCCACCCTCAAAGGCTAATATGAATAGTATTTGACCCTAGAGCACGAATCTGATACATTGGGTACACCTCACCACCAAAAACACCCCCATACCGGACATATATACCGACCAAGGCAATATAAGCACCAGTATGATATCCAAATTCGGACGAAAAATATGAAAAGCCGTACTAGCACACCCAAACAGGACTTTTTTCCTGACCGTGCCAGTATGATGCTCAGATCAAGCAAGAGAGTGAAAGAAGGCGCAGCGGAGAGGACTTTGTACAGGTAGTTAAATATAAAACACAAAACAATTCAATATCAATTCAAAAAAAATTATAAAAAACTAAAAATTCTTTTTTAATTTTTAAATATATTTTGTTCAAATAAATCGTTTTTAATACCCTCCACCATAGGATGGGGGTGTACTAATGTCGTCATTCTGTTTGTAACACCTCGAAATATGCGTCTAAGACCCCATAAAGTATATATATTCTTGATCGTCGTGACATTTTAAGTCGAGCTAGCCATGTCCGTCCGTCCTTCCGTCTGTCTGTCGAAAGCACGCTCACTTTTGAAGGAGTAGAGCCAGCCGCTTGAAATTTTGCAAAAATACTTTTTATTGGTGTAGGTCGGTTGGGATTATAAATGGGCCAAATCGGTCCATGTTTTGATAAAGCTGCCATATAAACCTATCTTGGGTCCTGACCTCTTGAGCCTCTAGAGGGCGCAATTCTCGTCCGATTTGAGACGAAATATCACTCCTAACAACTGTGCTAAGTATGATCCACAACCTGGTATAGCTGTCATATAAACCGATCTTGGGTCTTGATTCCTTGAGCTTTTAGAAGGCGCAATTCCTATCCGATTTGGCTGTAATTTTGCACGTCGTGTTTTGGTATCACTTCATACATATATGCGAAGTATGGTCCAAATCGGTCCATACCCTGATATAGCTGCCATACAAACCGATCTGAGATCTTGAGTTCTTGAGCCTGTGGAGAGCGCAATTCTCATCCAATTTGGCACAGATTTTGTACAACGGCTTCTCCCATGGCCTTCAACATACGTGTGCAATATGGTCTGAATCGATCTATAGCTTGACACAGCTCCCATATAAACCGATCTCCCGATTTTGCTTCTTGAGCCCCAAATAGGACTATAACTTGATAAAGCTCCTCCTCCTCCTGCGTCCATATTCATTATTCTTTGTTTGCCTAAAAGAGATACTACGCAAGGAACTCGACAGAGGCGATACACGGTGGAGGGTATATAAGATTCGGCCCGGCCGAACTTAGCACGCTCTAACTTGTTTTTATTATAGAATCAGTGTTGGACATCTAAAGTTCTTAAATGCTAAAAATTTTGAAACTTAAAATTTCGCTTGGTTTTTGCTTTCCATTTTTGCAAAAATATTCTAGCTCGAAAGCAAATTATCAAGTGACTGGTTTTGACATTTGCTTCGCAGTTTTGAAAACTGTTTCGATACATGAACCCATTTTTGTTTGGGACTGCTTGAGTGTTTGTTCAACTTGTCATTCGATAAATTTTTCGTTTGAAGTCCAGTCGAACGAACGCCTACGTTCGGCGTCGACAAACAGGCTTTTTTGTTAAAAAATTATTTTTCACACCAATATGTTAGTCAAATTTTCATACGCGTTTAATGCAATGTTTATATCTATTATTTTTTAAGCTCCGTTTACTTTCAATTAAAAAACTTTCTACTATTGCGATTGCCCTTGGCGAAGAACGAACCCGCTCCGAATTAATTCCATTTTTAACCGAAACTATTTATGATGAAGATGAAGTACTTCTTGCATTGGCGGACCAACTTGGACAATTTACAAGTATACACGAAGCCCATTTTTACTTATTTTGATTTTTAATTTGATGGTCATTATTTGTCACAGGTTTGGTTGGAGGGCCTGAATTCGCCATGTATTTAATACCCCCTTTGGAAAGTTTAGCAACTGTAGAAGAAGCTGTGGTTCGAGACAAAGCTGTAGAGTCGCTGTGCAAAGTTGCCACGGAACATAACGACCAAGATCTTGAAATTCATTTTGTTCCCACCTTGCAACGATTGGCCAGCGGAGATTGGTTTACTTCACGTACTTCGGCCTGTGGATTGTTTTCTATTTGTTATCAACGAGTTTCTCAGACTCTTAAAGCAAAATTACGTGATAATTTTCATACATTGTGCAATGATGAGACTCCAATGGTGCGTCGAGCTGCAGTTAGCAAGCTTGGAGAGTTCGCAGAAGTTGTGGAAATTGAATATCTGAGATCAGAGTTTATTACCAACTTAATTCAATTAGCACAAGACGATCAGGTAACAAATTATTTAGCGAAGTACAATACTACAAATGATCAAATACATTGTTGTTCAAGGATTCGGTACGCCTTTTAGCCATAGACGCATGCGCTCGAATTGCGAACATTTTACCGCAAGAAGACGTTGAATTTGTAAGTGTATTGGAACATAAGATCATTTTTAGTCTATATTACCTTTAAAATGTAGCTCGTTTTACCAACATTACGTCAATGTCCACGCGATTCTTCGTGGCGTGTTCGATATATGATGGCCGAAAATTTGGTTAACTTGCAAAAGGCAGTAGGTCCTAAAATAACTCAAATAGATTTGATACCAGCTTTACACGTGAGTTTATTGTCAAAAAATTTTAGGAAATTTTATATTTTCATATATTTTATCATGTATTTAGCATTTACTTAAGGATTCAGAAGCGGAGGTTAGAGCTGCAGCTGCTTCCAAAGTTATGGATTTTTGTTTAAATCTTGACAAAATTGATCAAGTGCACGTAATAATGGCATCGATTATACCATATATCCGCGAGTTGGTAACTGATACAAACCCCCATGTAAAATCAACAATAGCGTCTGTTTTAACTGGGCTTGGTTCTATAATCGGGTCATACAATACTGTAGAACATCTATTACCATTATTCCTTAAACAGTTGAAGGACGACTGCCCTGAAGTACGATTGAATATAATATCCAATTTAAGCCGCATTAATGATGTTATAGGCATTCAACTTCTTTCGCAAGTAACAAGTATTTTCGAATGAATGCACTCTTTTTTTTCAACTACCTACTATTACATTTTAGTCGTTGCTCCCTGCTATTATGGAACTAGCAGAAGATTCGAAATGGCGCGTAAGGTTAGCCATTATTGAATACATGCCTTCTATAGCAAGTCAATTGGGACAAGAGTTCTTTGAACAAAAACTGCAAGGTATTTGCGTTGGGTGGTTGGACGATCAAGTATACGCCATAAGGGAAGCAGCTACTTTAAACATGAAAAAGTTGGTGGAGCAGTTTGGAGCCCAATGGGCTGAAAGAGCAGTTATTCCAATGATTTTGGCACTGTCGCGAAATAAGAATTATTTGCATAGTGAGTTCCAAAGTTCGTTTAATATATATACAAAATGCAAAACTTTTATATTTTCAAAAAGGAATGACATGCCTATTTTGTTTGAATATATTGGCTGAAATATGTGGAACTGACATCACCACCAAGTTGTTTTTGCCAACTGTACAACTTTTGGCCTCAGACCCAGTTTCAAATGTTCGCTTTAATGTCGCAAAAACTCTTCAAACAATATCACCTATTCTTGACAGCAGCGTCATAGAGTCGCAAGTTAGACCAATATTGGATAGTCTAAACGACGATACGGATGTTGACGTAAAAGATTTCGCATCGACTGCCATATCAGCAATAGCTTTAGGTAAGTAACTCTAAAAAAAATATATATATATATATATATATATATATATATATATATATATATATATATATATATATATATATATATATATATATATATATATATATATATATATATATATATATATATATATATATATATATATATATATATATATATATATATATATATAGATATGCAACAACAAAAACAACCATGAAGGTTTGCGAATAAAAATCGTATTAAATTCGTGCGATTTATGTCCTAATGGTCCGTCTTTCGTTCGAATTTGCTTCCAATATAAAATCGTGTCGAATAAAAAAGAAGATCTGTCACTATTTTATTTTCTTAATTTTTCCTTGGAGCACTTGAACTATAAGGAAAACGGTTACAAAGTAAAACAATTGAAATGCTGTACCAAGTTGGCCTTCATTAAGCTTGCGTCTATATACCATTGCAATTAATAAGCGGCTTCAAGCTAAATGCTTATTATTACGAAAGTTAAATAGAAAACAAGGGGAAAGGATGTTCACCAACCCAATGCAATTAAGCATACATATGCGGATAATTTAGTAGAAGTAATTGACACCAAGTAGTAGCTATAAATGGATTTGCATAATTACTGAGATGCCGATACTGCTCAATGGCTCGATTTGTCCACTGACCTTAATTAATGATTAATTGTTGGCACAAATGTTGGTCTTATGTTCTTAACATTCTTCCCAACGTTGAACTGCATTCACCATAGGTTTCGAGGAAAGAAGCTAACGAAGGCCAACATCTCAGTTTTCTGTTGATTTCCAACGAGGGACGTGCATTTAGAATTGAAGACTTTAGTATCCGTCATACGTTGAATTGCAAACCCTGTCTTGTCATCAATGATTTTCTTTAAACAATCATTTATGGATATCTTTTTACTCTAAACCGTCACCTTCCTTTCCTTTAATTGGTAATGACAGAATATTTATTCCACTAGCCGAACGTAGAATAGCGTTCCAAGCGCCTCTATCTTCTGCGCTCATTCTAAAATCTCTGACACCAAGTTTCGAGGTGTCTCCCATCACTTGATCTTTCCTTCAAAAGACTTCTTTGCTGGAGCTTCTTCATCCATTCTGACAACATGACCTAGCCAACGCAGCCGTAGTATTTGGATGCGTGTAACTATGCTTTCGTCGTCACACAGCTCATACAGCTCGTGGTTCATACGTCGCCTATATTCTCCATTAACGCAAACTGGTCCATATATTTTACGAAGAATCTTTCTCTCAAATACTCCAAGCACTGCCTCATCTGCTTTCACATGTACCCATGCTTCAGAACCATATTACAGCACGGGTAGTATCAGTGTCTTATATAGTGTTAACTTCAGTGTCGAGTGGTGGCCTTGTTTATGCTTAATTTAAATGCTTATTTAGTCCAAAGTAGCATATGTTTGCCAGTATTATTCTCCGCTTAATCTCAAAATTGGTGTCAGTTGTTTCGGTTACGGCGGTGGCGAGGCAGATAAAGTTATTGACTGTCTCAAAGTTGTGGTTCCCAACTTTCTCCATTTTCTTTATCTTTATCTGCTCGGTTGTGCATGGCTTTTTGGGAGTTGAAACCATTCATTTCGTTTTATCTCTAATTACTGCCAGACACATACCTTTGAACGTAAAGGAGTATCGAAGGCGGCTTTGTAGTCAACAAAGAGATGGTATGTGTTGATTTGTCCTTCTCGGGTCTTTTCCAGTATTTGACGCAGTGTGAATATCTGTTCTAAGGTGGATTTACCAGGTCTAAAGCCGCATTGATTGGGCCCAATTATCTCATTGACTTTAGGTTTTAATCATTCACACAGTACGTTCGAGAGTATCTTGTATGCAATGGGGAGGAGACTCATTCCTCTGTAGTTGGCACATTCCGTCTTGTATCCTTTCTTGTGTACGGGAAATAGTATGCTGAGGTTCCAATCATCGGGTATGCATTCTTCTGGCCAGATTGCGCAGATAAGCTGATGCATACGCCTTATCAGCGTGTCGCCTCCGGTCTTAAATACTTCAACGGGTAACCCGTCGGCTCCTGCTTGTTGTTCTAAAGTCAGGTCACTGCTACTTGGACCTCATTCTGACTAGGAGGTATACATTCTATACCATCATCAGGGATTGGATCTGCGGTATTCTCTTCGCCGCCAACGTCGGGCACTAGCAGTTGGGTAAAATGTTCTTTCCATATCCTCAGCATGTTATCTGTTCCAGTTACCAGATTTCCTTCTTTGTCTCTGCAGGAGGATGTGCCTGCACCAAAGCCATCGGTTTGATGTTTAATTCTTTGGTAGAATATCCGGACTTGATTCTGACTCCTGTACATCTCACTCACATCTTTCCATTTCCTTTTTCTTTCTGCGGAATTAACGTTTCTCCTCTCTCCTATTCTTCCGGTACCTCTCCTTCATCTGGCGTTGCTACTGATTGCAGGGTTGCTCGACACTCGACATCAAGCAATTGGGTCAGTCGAGTAGAGTACTGGCGTTGGGCCAGTAACTACCGTCACCTTCGTATTTGCTTTTTAATTGGTCTGTTCGCGTACTTTTCCAGTAAAAATTTGCAGGAGAGTAAGAGCCATTTAACTCTCTTTAAAAAATTTGCAAGAAAAAATACGCAATGACTTCCAGAACAACAGCTGTATTTTGTTTTGTTGGTTTTCTATTAGCTTGCTAAGGAAAACAATGGTTTTTAAATTAAAAATGCTGGCGATACTTGTGATATATTTTCCTAAGATAAACGTCAATTTATTGGGCCGAAAGTGACAAGGCTAGAAAAGGAGCGATTCGTAGTATCCGTGATCTCCGTGCCGCTGGACAGCCATCACAAGGTGCTGGCCCCAGACGGAAGCTCTACACTGATGCTAAAGAATCTGGATCTTCCTGGAGTCGAGTACCTTACAAGTGTCCTCAGCCTGTCTGAACACTATTATAGTATCCGATGTTTGGAAGATGAGCAGTGTGATCCCGCTACTGAAACCTGGAATCCTCCCGTTGGACAATTTCCATTCGCCGAGCATCAACATGCATTTCGAAGGCTGCAATTGTTTTACATGCCATCACCATAAACAAAAGTAGAAACAACGTTCTTAAGTCCCCTATCGGCAGCACTTGGTGTGCTGACAAAGAAACATTGGACTAACCACCTAATGCTGCTGGATATTGTGGCTACACAAATTGCTGCGACCACTGATGTGAAGCTAAGGGAGCTTTCTATTTGGTAAAGTGGCGGCTACATACACTGTGTTTTCATTGAAGATATCTTATCCGCTCATAATTGGCAGACTATTTTGTACTAATTTTTTTCAATCCCACTGTGCGTAACTTTAAACAGTCTAGCCAGACCCAATTAATACCATCGCAGCATCTTCCCTCCTTAAAAAGTTTAAAGTAACGGTGTTGGTTTCATTGTATCTCTTTGATGAAGATGATTCCATCAAAACACCTAAGAAATCGATCATTCCTCTTTTCTTAGGCGTCTGAAGGGTACAATGTTTTAATTTTTCTAGATTTTCCAAATAAATCCTCAAATTTTGCACTTACCTTTTAATGTAGAACAACCGACTTGGCATAAAATTACAGCTTGATTTGGCGAGTTTTCTATACCTGAACCCTAGCTGCTGCCTTGAATCTTCATTAAAAGTAATTAAAAATGAAACAAATCTAATAATTACCAATAAATATTTTTTATTTTTTACTTACCTTTATTCATTTTCATTTTGGTGTTAGCTTTTGTATTTTCATATAACGGCTGCTTTTCATGAAACAGCTGACCTTTCCAAAACATCTGTCCAAAGTTGCAAATTTCTGCTGCCAAAAAAAGTTCCAGTAGAAATTTGTAGGTTCTCTGTTTTCGAACTGTCATAATTTGCTCTCTATCGCGCTCTCTTCTGCTGGCAAAAAAAAGTACGCGAACGACTTCCAATAAAAATTTGTGCAAATTTTTGAGTTCCCGAACAAAGCTAATGTTACTCACTTCAGTTCTTACATTCTTCTGCGTTTCATAAAGATTTTTTTGGTCTTTTGTTAGTAAAAAAGTCTTTTGTATTGACCAGAATAGAAGAAAATATGTTTTTTTCAATAATTTCAACAATCAATAATGGTCGATGAACGGATGAAAAAGTTGAATTAAGTCATAACCTCGATGACGGCTGCATTGGCAATCAACAACCAGTATCAACATAAACATCATTTCTAACTTCGAAGCATTCAACCTTTAAAGCGTCTAAACTCAATGAAAAGGTCAAGAGTCTGCGTCCATTTATTTACATCATTAGCACAACAAAAATAAAAATCTACCCCCAACGAAACCTTGAGTGGCAAATACCGCAAATTGAAATGTCAAAGTGGTTTTAGAAATAAACTTTGTTTTACAACTTACCTTCTACAAATGTGTTTTATATTTTTATTTTCATCATTATAACACTGTTCTGTTGCCTATGTGAAATATTGGATCAAATAGAACATCTTTTTAAAATTTTAGAAAAATAAAACAGCTGTGATATCAAGATATCATGATATCATGTGACATTTACATTTACTGCAAAGTCAAAACAATAATAAAAAAATTGTGCTCAGCTGTTCGCATGACCTCACCTTATCAGTGCATCCTGTACGGAATGCTAATAAAACCAAATGACGCTGACTCTTTGATTAAATCCAATCAAAGAGTCAGCGTCTCTAAAGTGAAACATTTCAAACCTATAAAGAAAGGCCGGAAAACCATCTGCAACTTCAAAACATTATTGGCTACAAAGAGCTGTGTGCAAAGCTACTGTTGCAATACATCGGCATATTCAAAAATTTCAAATTTCTGAACTGAAATGTGATGAATTATTGCACTTCCTCGTCAACATTTTATTCCAAAGAAGAACATTCTTGGTGAGAAACATCGGTTTCTATCAAACAATTGCTGAGTTTGTGACAAAATTGCAGAAGAGAGCCGCTATGTGCGAATTTGGGTGTGTAAGAAGTCAGTTGCCAATTTATTTGCCAGAGCACAGTTCACTAGAGGTCTACGCGACAACAGCATTCGTGAACATTTGCTTCAAAAGTCGGAGGAGACATTTGGAAAATGCAAAAGTGTTGGAAGCTGCAAAATTAAACAACGATGAAATATCAAATACTCCAACAGGTGACATATGTTATGAGACAAACTCCAGTCGGTTACCAAAGATGTAGTAACAGATATGAAAATAATCGATATTTGAAAGTCAACTATTGTGAGTATGGTATCGAAGGCATAAGTGTGCATGTAATCACCCTGCAGGACTTAGGACCGGTCCCAAACTGGCGATTTCACTCGTTTTTAGTGACCGGTCCCCTGACTATCCATATGACCGGTGGTTTTTATATGGGGATGCCAAACCTAGGGACCAATAATTTTGAACCGGTCATCTCATCGGCTTAAAACACTGGTCAATTTCACCAGTTTAAAAAATTTTTCATTTCCCTGGTTTAAAATACCTACAAATTCAACAGTTTAAAAACCCTGTCATTTCGCTAATTTAATCAAAGTATATATATTCTTGATCGTCGCGACATTTTATTTCGATCTAGCCGTGTCCGTCCGTCTGTCTGTCGGAAGCACGCTAACTTCCGAAGGAGCAAAGCTAGCCGCTTGAAATTTTGCACAAATACTCCTTATTAGTGTAGGTCGGTTGGTATTGTAAATGGGCCATATCGGTCCACGTTTTGATATAGCTGCCATATAAACCGATCTTGGGTCTTGACTGCTTGAGCCTCTAGTGTGCGTAATTCTTATCCGATTAGAATGATATTTCGCACCACGTGTTTTGTTATGATATCCAACAACTGTGCCAAGTATGGTTCAAATCGGTCCATGACCTGATATAGCTGCCATATAAACCGATCTTGGGTCTTGACTTCTTGAGCCTCTAGAGTGCGCAATTCTTATCCGTTTGGAATGAAATTTCGCACGACGTGTTTTGTTTTGATATCCAACAACTGTGCCAAGCATGGTTCAAATCGGTCCATGACCTGATATAGCTGCCATATAAACCGATCTTGGGTCTTGACTTATTGAGCCTCTAGAGGGCGTAATTCTTATCCGAATTGGCTGACATTTTACACAGGTCTCCAACATATAATTTAATTGTGGTCCAAACCGGACCCTATCTTGATATCGCTCTAATAGCAGAGAAAATCTTTTCTTATATCCTTTTTTGCCTAAAAAGAAATGCCGGAAAAAGAACTCGACAATTGCGACCCATGGTGGAGGGTATATAAGATTCGGCCCGGCCGAACTTAGCACGCGTTTACTTGTCTTTTTTTACCTGTGGCAGTCTACCATCAGACTCACTTAGACGTTATCGTCCATTGTGATACCACTGGAACAGGAAGATGCTTTCTAGTTCCTACCATTAAATAATCCAGACAGCTTTAAAAAGCCCAACAACTTGCGAATGTGCACATCCCCTAATTCAGACAAGTGCTCAAAGAAATGAGAACCTAAAGTGGAACTCCTTCTG
Source organism: Stomoxys calcitrans (assembly GCF_963082655.1). NCBI lineage: Eukaryota > Metazoa > Arthropoda > Insecta > Diptera > Muscidae > Stomoxys > Stomoxys calcitrans. The sequence continues at coordinate 107,869,541 of NC_081554.1, forward strand.
ACTGCTAGGGCGGCACATAAGATGTTCTATAGTCTTTTTTTCCTCGACGTGCTCACAGCTTCAGAAAAAGTCATTACTGGCAAACTTCAGCCTGTAAACATGTTTTTCGATCAGACTGTGACCTGTCCTGTGACCGTCTATTCTAGCCAGTGACAGCAAAGCGGTAACCACTTCAAGTCTAGATTGGGCCACACAATTGCTCTCATTTGTGACTATCCATCATTCGTTGCCCTTCAGGCCTGATCCTGAAGACTATGCTTACATGTCGCTAGACGCTTTCCCACAGATTCCAGTTCCCCTAGAAAGTGTAAGCTAGTTCCTAGGCTCGCCTGCTCTTCCGCTTTACAATCCCTTGGGATATCTCTGTGGCCCACCCAGAACAGGTGAATACTGAACTGATCAGCCATCTTTTCGAGAGATCTGTGACTATCGAGGGCGATTTTTGTGTTCAGAAATACGTTCTCCAGAGATTTAATGGCTGTCGGCTGTCTGAGAAGATATTTATGACAATCGTTGTAACAATATACCATAGCCATTCCACCACTTCTTTAATTGCAAGGATCACCCCTTGAGACACACTGCAGTGGTCGGATAACCTTCCCGATATGACCAGTTCTAGATCTTTAGAGTACTCCCCAAAGCCCACCTGGTCATGTTGTTTGGAACGTAACCGCCGCATGACCAAAGAGAAAGATCCCTTAGCCTCGTAGCACTTTGTCGAGCCATAATGTCCAGAGGCATTAGATGTAGCATTAAATTCAGTGCATCAGATGGTGTCTTCCTCAGTGCGACTGTAATGCACAAACAAGCCATCCTTTGGATCAGGTTAAGTATTGAGCAGTTGGTGGAATTTTAAAGCGCCGTCCACCAGGTCACAAAACCATATATCATTGAAGATCTGACAACTGCAGTATATACCAAGCGCCGGACACGCGGTTTAAACCCCCAACTTTTGCCAAAGGCTCTCTTGCAGGTGAATAGGACAAGAGTTGCCTTTCTTGTTCTTTTCAAAAAGCTGGATTTAAAGTTCAATTTCCTGTCCATCAAAACACCCAGGTATTTTGCGTTTTTAATAAATGGAGCAATCTCTCCTCCCAAGGACATAGGTGCCACTGTAGGTAACTTGTATCTCCTGCTGAAAAATTCTACTTCTGTCTTGCACGTCTTTGCGCCTAGACAACTTTCGGTGGCTCTGTGGCACATAGAGCTTCCTTCCGCCACGTCATCAACATACGCGATCACTTTTATACGTTTTTCTTCCAGAGACAATAATATTACGTTTCAATGTAGAGGAGACAGTACACCTCCTTGAAGCGTTGCTCAGCTGACCAATCTTTTTAGATCTACAAGTCCCAAGCCTGCCGTAATGCTTCTTTAAGTAAGTAAGTTATTAGTAAACTTTTTAACGGTAGGGTTGATGTCTAGAAACTCCAGCTCCTTCATGATTGACGTCGGTTTTATATAATTGAAATCAATCAATATTACGTTTCAATGTAGAGGAGACAGTACACCTCCTTGAAGCGTTGCTCAGCTGACCAATCTTTTTAGATCTACAAGTCCCAAGCCTGCCGTAATGCTTCTTTAAGTAAGTAAGTTATTAGTAAACTTTTTAACGGTAGGGTTGATGTCTAGAAACTCCAGCTCCTTCATGATTGACGTCGGTTTTATATAATTGAAATCACATTCAGTGTCATGAAATTATACCATTGTATATTCCTTGATAGCGAGAGAACCCTCTATGTAGCCGTCTAGGTCGTGAAGGCCTGTTTTAGTGGACTTGTCCTTATTATATGCATGCTTTTTATGAAGCAGTCGATCTCCAGAATGAAAGCTGACATACCAGGACGAAAACTTTTCACCTTCGTGTGGTAAGGACCTTTGTCTCCCCCCATCCCACAGGTATATACGACATCATGATACAAGCAGAGTATATCTGCCTAAGCCAAAGAGCCAGTCTGTCGGTCACAGCCTGTAATTCAACTGGTGACACATCATCAGAGCCTCTCGACTTAAAGGAGTCGAAACTTTTTATAGCACAAAAAACTCAGACTCATACCAGGACCAACATCTTCTATAGCCACGTTGGCTGTTGGAGAGTTTGCCGGAAAATGGGATTCAAAGAGAAGTTCTAGTGTTTCTTCATTAGGCATTGTGCATGCGTATTCTGCCTTTTATATATCCCACCGTAATGGGTCTCGAAGATAGTGTTTCTTCACTAAAGGTCTTAAATGCGTAATGGGCCTAAAGGTCTTAAATGCATCCTCCACGGAGCTGCAGAATTCCACCCAGAATTTGTTGTGAGCGTTTATCAGCTCGCCCTTATATTTTCTTACCTCATAGTCGTTCCATTCGTGTGGTGCCCTTGTGGCTTTCCCCCTTTTCTGGGGTCCACCATGGTGGTAGCTGTTTGCCCTTGGCTTGGCACTAGGACATGCTGACATAGGCGAGTCATTCAGGGCCTTCGTGATACCACCATAATGTCTATATCCTCCGCAGTTTCTACTTTCAATTCTGGTCTAGAAGGGGTAGTTGTGCAGAATGTGTGCCGAAATCTATCCTAATCCGTCTTTCTTCTGTTAAGGCGAGGGACCAACGAGGTGAGGGATTGCAACATATAATATATTCGATAAGCAGCTCGCCCCTTTCGTTTATATTCGAACTTCCCCATATCTGGTGATGTGCATTAGCGCCACTTCCTACAATGAGTTTCTTTTTCCCTGCAAGTGGTTTAAAAGAGGCATCTCTGAATCGTGTGTCATATACCGGGAAGTCAGCTGTTAATAAGAATTATTTATTTCAAGGCCATCAGAAAGACGTTTGGTGCTGCCGAAGCGGCTTTAAAATGATGGATATTTATCTGCAAAAACCGGACCATAGTCAGGATGCAGAATTTCCACCACTGTTGCATTAGCCTCGTCCTATAAAAGACTGACTGATCAACGACCAGTCAAATCTGGAATCATGAAACTTGTCACGACTGTGATCTTGGGTCGTGATTAGACGGAATTTTTTAATATTCGTACGTTTCGGTACTAGAATGTACCAAAAAGTACGAGATTGTGAATGTTTGCCCAGATCGAACGGATAAGGCAAAAATTATGATTTTGGGCTCAAATTGAAGAGCGTCTCAAAAACCTACCTTTTACCTTTTTTATGCCCCACACCATAGGATGGGGGTATACTAACTTCATCATTTCGTTTGTAACACCTCGATATTCGGCTAGGATCCCAAAAAGTATATGTATTTTTGGATCTCCGTGGCATTTTAAGACGGGCTTTTTTAATATTCGTTCGATTAGGTACTAGAAAGTACCAAAAAGTACGAGATTGTGAATGTTTGCCCAGCGAACGGATAAGGCCAAAATTATGATTTTGGGCTCAAATTGAAGAGCGTCTCAAAAACCTACTTTTTACCTTTTTATGCCCCACACCATAGGATGGGGTATACTAATTTCATCATTCCGTTTGTAACACCTCGATATTCGGCTAGGATCCCAAAAAGTATATGTATTTTTGGATCGCAGTGGCATTTTAAATCGATATAGCCCTGTCCGTCTGTCTGTCGAAAACACGCTAACTTTCGAAGTAGCAAAGTAAGGCGCTTGAAATTTGGCACAAATCCTTCCTATTAGTGTAGGTCGGTTGGGATTGTAAATGGGCCAAATCGGTCTATGTTTTGATATAGCTGCCATATAAACCGATATTGGGTCTTGACTTCTTGAGCATCTAGAGGGCGTAATTATTATTCAATTTGTATGACTAGTATTATACGGTATGACTAGTATGGTCGATATCGGTCAATAACTTCATATAGCTCATTTATATTCGAAAAAGTAATTCAAAGAACTTTGCAAATGATCCATGGTGGATCATTTAGCCCGGCAGAACTTAACACGCTGTTGTTAATTGATCTAGAGCTTAGAATTTGGTACTTAGGTACATTTTGGCAACCTAAATTGGCAGGCCAAATGAGTTTTAGGACTTTTGGATATTTAGGTACTAAAAGGTTAAAAAAAAACGAAATAGGTGAACTTTGCATAAGGCGAATGGGTAGAGCTACAATGATAGAAAAAGCACGGTACTTTATCAATACTGGTGTACTATTTTATATGCGTTTTTGACAAATATTTTTAATACCATTTGGTATCCATTTTAGTACCAAACAAAGGACGATATTAAAAATGTGACGGCGTCACATTTGTATTCTTGTCATCGCAACTGCAAAAGTGCTCTTTACCTTTGTAGTTAATATTATTGGGTTGCCCAAAAAGTAATTGCGAATTTTTCATATAGTCGGCGTTGACAAGTTTGTTCACAGCTTGTGACTCTGTAATTGCATTCTTTCTTCTGTCAGTAATCAGCTGTTACTTTTAGCTTGCTTTAGAAAAAAAGTGTAAAAAAGTATATTTGATTAAAGTTCATTCTAAGTTTTATTAAAAATGCATTTACTTTCTTTTAAAAAATCCGCAATTACTTTTTGGGCAACCCAATATTATGTTTGTATTGTAGACGATTGACTTTCAATTAAAACACAGTCCGTTTACAATTACTTTACATAACAATGATTAATTGATCTACTCATTTTGTTTACAGCTCGTTACTGCTGTATGCTGATACGTTTACAATACACGTTCTTAGATAAGACTTACTCGTGTTGCATTGCGCCACTGCCTAGTATACCGCTTGCTGGTCAAATCGGTGTTTCGAGAATACCCAATCTGGTAACTTCGCGATAATTCCTCTATTGATATTTGCTCGACAAGTAAACACATACACTTACATCTATTGAGCAAGTGAAACAAAACAGAAACAATTATGCATAAAAGAATGATAACAAAGAACAATAAAGAAATTTCAGGGAATACTAGAAACTATATGTGATGACGTAATAAGAAAACTCGCTACAATTTGAGTTTTAAAATAACGGAAATAAAACTAAATGGATAATCTCAATTGTAACACTATTCCATCTTAAGCCTGTTCGGCCCGAATAGGCACAGTTGCAGTTCCATATGTGGCCAACCGCTCTAGATGCACCACTTACATTTTTGACCCGAATTATACTGTTGCATATGACTTCCAAGATATCCTCCGTTAGGGCCATCGTGGAACTCTGCTAATACGTCTTTTGTTTTGGAATCAAGTACGATAATTAGATTTCGCCTGGCCTCTCCATCTTTGCTTTTCCATTTTCGGTACAGACATCCATTCATGATAAGCAGACTGTCCCATTGGGCCCAATATGATTTAAGGAGAGTGCTTTCCGGGGCGATTTTCTTTCCGGTTGGTCTTTTGTCTTGTTTCTTTGCTAAAATTATATTGTCCAGGGCGCGATCTTTTCACTGTTCTTGTGCCCAGTCTTCACCAGATTCAATTGTCAGTAGCCTGATGTCCACGATGCTTTCATTTGATTCAGCCTTTGAGCAATACCTACATACAGGGCATCAGGATTACCGGGTTTGCCACCCTTTCTATGCCCGATGTTGAAATCGTAGCTTTGAAGCCGCTCAATCCAACGAGCCAGTTGAGCTTCTGGATTCGGAGTGCTGAGTCGTCTGTGCTTAGCTAAAGCTCGCTGGAAAAAGTCGCACTTTTTCGCATTAACTCTCAGGTCGGCAGCTGATAGTTGCTGGAGAACATCCTTCATGATTTTAAGATGAATTTTGGGAGGCGAGGGTCTCGAACTGGAACTTGAATACATCAAATGCTGTTGATCTACCAAACGCTGGAGTTTTGATTTTAGTGGCGCTGTTGATAAGGCGCACCTTTGATTTTCAGTTCCGAACTTTTCTTCTCGATGTCCAGAAGCTTTTCGTCATGAGTATAGATTATCTTATCCAGATCCTTAATTTGGCCTTCCACATTTGCCACTCGTTTGTTCATAAATTGAGATATTTTCTGGTGTTTCTCGTTCAGAATTGTGGAGTTTTCTGAGAATTTTGCATCCAATTTTCAGCCAGAATTGTGGAAGTGTCTTTAATTATTTTTCTAGAATTTTCTTCCACCATCCTTTTAGAATTTTCTTCCATCTCACGAGAATTTTCTTCCATTATTTTTCTGGAATTTTCTCCCATCATTTTACTTGTGTCGGCATTGCTGCGCATTACTTGCAGTTACTTTCGAAAGTTCCTCGCCGCTGGCATCACCCCTTATAAATATATCGAGATCACACTTACTGTAGAACTGATTGTATTCATTTTGCCATTCCGTTTGGAACACATCGTGATATCAATTTCCGACCCTATAAAGTATATATATTCGTGATCAGCGTAAAAATCTAAGACGATATAGCCGTGTCCGTTCGTCTGTCTATTGAAATCAAGCTACAGTCTTTAAAAATAGAGATATTGAGCTGAAACTTTGCACAGATTCTCTTTTTTTTGTCCATGTGCAGGTAAAGTTCGAAGACCGATCCGCCGATTTAGGGTCTTAGGCCCATAAAAGCAACAATTATTATCCGATTTTGCTGAAACTTAGGACAGTGAGTTGTGTTGCGCCCTTCGACATCCTTCTTCAATTTGGCCCAGATCGGTCCAGATTTGGATATAGCTGGCATATAGACCGATCTCTCGATTTAAGGTCTTGCGCCTATAAAAGGCGCATTTATTGTCCGATTTTGTCAAAATATGAGACAGTGAGTTGTGATAATCCCTGCGACATCCTTCTTCAATTTGGTTCACATCGGTCCAGATTTGGATATAACTGCCGATCTCTCCATTTAAGGCTTTTGGCCCTTAAAAGGCGCATTTATTGTCCGATGTCGCCGAAATTTGGAACATTGAGTTAAGTTAAGCCCCTCGACATACCTCTGCATTATGGCACAGATCGGTTCAAATTTGGATATAGCTGCCATATAGACCGATCTTTCGATTTGAGGTTTTGGTTATTGTCCGATTTCGCCGAAATTTGGGACAATGAGTTGTGTTAGGCTTTTCGATATCCGTGTCGTATATGGTTCAGATCGGTTTATTTTTTAGATATAGCTACTAGAAAGACCAATATTTTGTTATAGACAATTGAACAACGACTTGTACTTATAAGTATTTGGTCCAAATCGGAACATATTGCTATATAGTTGCTATGGGGCATAAGGTATGCATTTTCACCGGATTTTGACGAAAGGTGGTTTACGTATATACCCGAGGTGGTGGGTATCCAAAGTTCGGCACGGCCGAACTAAACGCCTTTTTACTTGTTGTTGATTTCAATTTTACAGCGCTCAAATTTCTCTAATAACCGATTTGTAGTTCCGCCTTGTCGCCGGTAGTTGCCAGCTCCATTTTACTAAGCTACGTAGATCGGCGAACTTCATTGCAGAAGTTTATTTCGTAATTTCACTTCTGGCACCAGTTGTTACGGATTTACTGTAGAAGTTTTACCACATCGCTGTTTCGAGAATACCCAATCTGGTGACTTCGCAATAATTCCTCTATTGATATTTGCTTAGCTAACCATCGTTGACGAACACAAACACGCATATATAACATGATACTCGACAAGTAAACACGTACACTTACATCTAATGAACAAGCGTGCAGTTAAACAAAACAGAAACAAGTATGTATGCATAAAAGAATGATAACAAAGAACAATAAAGAAATCCTAGGGAATACTAGAAACAATGTGTGATGATGTAGTAAGAAAACTCGCTACAATTTTAATTTTAAAATAACGGAAATAAAACTAATGGGACCTTAAAACTAATAAATCCCAATTGTAGCAATATATTGACGACATTATGAACTATTTGTTTTAATTTAATAAATTGTTTTAATATGATTTGTGTGCGTAATAACATGTTCAAATACTCGAAAGCGGTGGAAACGGAAATAGTACAAACTTTATAGAAGCTATCTGTATCAAATACATGATAAATTTCTTGTGTGATAAACGATGCTGTGTTGGTGTATTCATATGAAAACCACTTCTAGGAATAGATGCATATGGAATCAATAGCTGAATACAATGAATTGAGGTTGGTCAAAATGTAACATAATTTTTTAAACCCACGACCGTAGGATGGGGTATACTAGTCTAGTCATTCCGTTTGTAAAACTTTGAAATATTCGTCTAAAACCCCAAAAATTGTATATATTCTCGATAGTCTCGACGTCCTGAGTCGATCTTGCCCTGTCCGTCCGTCTGTCGAAATCACGATAGCGGTCGAACGCGTAAGGCTAGCCGCTTGTAATTTTGCACAAATACTTAATATCGATGTAGCTCGTTGGGGTTTGCTAATGAGCCATATCGGTTGAGATTTGGATATAGCTCCCATATAAACCGATCTCCCGATTTGATATCTTGAGCCTCTGCAAGCCGCAATTTTTCCGATTTGCCTGAAATTTTGCACGTATTGCTCTGTTATGACTTCCAACTGCTGTGTCAAGTACGGTTCCCATCGGTCTATAACCCATACAAGCCGCAATTTTTGTCCGATTTGGCTGAAAAGTTGTCATTCCGTTTGTAACACCTCGAAATATTCGTTTGAGACCCTATAAAGTATATGAATTCTTGATAGGCCGATCTATCACCTAGACGTAGTCATTTTTTTAATTTGTTAACAACAATTTTTTTAAGAAAATTTAAAAAATTCTCTGTTCCTGTGGTATCACAATGGACGAAAACGTCTAAGTGAGTCTCATGGCAGACTGACACTAAACCGAACTAATTATGGTTGACCCTCGATTCCCTTGTCCAAATTGGATGAAATTTCAAATATTCATATTTTGGACCATTTATATTAACGTAATCATTTTTTTCATTTGTTAACAACAATTTTTTTTAAGAAATTTTAAAAAATGTTTTTTTATTTGCTAAGCCACAATGTACAACAACAACAAAAAACTTTTTTTTATAATGTATAACCATTTAGGTGGATTTAATTACATTGGCATAAAATAGCACCTGCTGGCTTATCGCCATAAATTTATTTTTTAATATAGAAACCATAAGGCTTATTGCCTGGGTTCCAGAAATCTCTCTCCTAGAATTTTGAGAAAAAATGTTGGATATTTTTGGTTACAAAAAATTACCGACTTTCGACAAGCCAATATCCCCCAAAGCATGAACTCATATCACGGGAAAATTTGTTTTTAACTAGTTTTATTCATCTATTTTACGCCAGTCCAAATTTCATTAGGATACCTTTTTCCTAGTTCGAACTGGAATTTTTCTAAAGCTGCTCCATTCTAGGGTATTTTTCTACCCATTCGTATTTAATGAGTTAATGACATTTTCATTAAAGACCCAATCACCCAGATTAATTTGCATTAAAAAAAAATATTTCAAATGAAACCATTTCGTTTTTTCCTAGGAATTTCATAATTCACAATACAGTATTTAAGGCAATAGATACGGAGCTCATAGTGAGTTAGGATAGAAATCTATCAGTTAATAACAAGCAGCGTTGATTGTAGTAGTAATTTATTAGTTTTGAAGGCTTTGACCGTAGAGTTGGTCACAGTGAAGAATTCTTTAAAAAATTTTAATTTTTTCTTTTTGATTTATTGATTTTCTTCCAAAAAAAATCTTTTTTCAGTGAAAATAACTTAATACCCACCTTAAGTAAGGAAATGGGTTGAAATAATTTTAGTCGGCAGACTTTTATCTATGAGAGGAAGTTTTATATTACACTTACGGTTGTCGCTAGGTCATTTGATATCACCTATTTATTTATTTCATCTACCGAGTAAAAATTAGTGGACAAAGAACAAAAAAAGTTTACAACTGCAAAAACGTGGAAATCTCTTCGCATTTCTGATTTCTAGTTCTGCCACTTTCTCTTATTTTATTTCCAATAAATTATAAAAACTAAAAACATGATGCCAATTGTAGCAATATACGGAAAAAGTAGGATGCAATTTTTATCGGACATCTTTTCCTTCAAAAACGGATTTTCGTTCGATTTTAATGAATTTCGGGAGAAATAAGCGGCATAATTTTAGCAGAACGTAGATGGCACGTCGTAAAAATTGGTCAACATTTATTTTTTGAATTATGTAACATCTATAGTTGCTTAATTTTTTAATTTGTTTGCGCAAAACTTTATGGAAATAAAAATTATTTAAAACCAATTGATCAACATAAATAACCTGTTGAAATCATAAAACTAGTTTGAGAGCAAAAATGAGCTCAAAAAAAAAATTCATCAAAATATTGAAGTTGACTTACCAAAACTATTTCTATAAAACAAAGATATTCGCAAAGACAACCATATTTTTAAGACCTTGAATGATTAGGATCGGCCTATAAATTGTGAGCTGGCAAGCAGTATAAAACTCAGCTCTGACTTTAACCAAATGTCACGACGATGGGCCAGTTCCTGCACCCAGTATCGACCACAATTTTCAAAAAAAAAACGTTTGAGGTATTTTTATCAATTTCACTGTAACAGAAGAATTTTAGAATTTTTCGATTTAAAAAAAAAAATGTGGGGTGCCCCCCTCCCCACCACAAAAAAAAATCTGGCTACGTCCATGGCTGCCATATAAACCGATCTTGGGTCTTGACTTCTTGAGCTTCTAGAGGGCGCAATTCTTATTCGATTTGGCTAAAATTGTCCACGTGGTGTTTTGGTGGCACGTGAAACATCTGTGCCAAGTATGGTCTAAATCGGTGTGACTCCCAGCAACTGTGCCAAGTATAATATAAATCAGTTCATAATCTGATATAGCCGCCATCCTTATCCAATATGGTTGAAAATTTGCACTTGTCATTTTGGTATGACTTCCAAATAACTGTTCCAAGAATGGTCTAACTCGGTATATAACCTTATATAGCTGCCATATAAACCGATCTCCCAGTTTGAATTTTTGAGCCTCTGGAGGGCGCAATTAGTACTCGATTTGCCTGAAATTTTGGAGGTGGTGTTTTTCTATGATTGGTGTTTTTATATTTGAAAAAGTCATTCAGAGAACTTGACAAATGCAATCCATGTTGGAGGGTATATAAGATTCGGCCCTGCCGAACTTAGAATACTTGTTTTTTTATGTTGGTTCATTAGGGGGTGGAATATTCAATAACAGTTTGGTACTCAAACCTATAACTGTTTGGGATTAAAACCAATACCAACTCGATAATAAGGCTAATATCTAAGTTACTAATCACTTTATATTTCATCCATACCATGATGTGTTGCTGTACCATACCGTATGGTACTGAAATAAGCACGTTTGGTATCAACTTTTCTCTGGGTGTAGAACCGAAATTTGGCTTAAATGATTGATGTTCCGAAATAAAGGCGGTAGATAGAAAAAAATATGAAAAATAGTACTGGAAACAGGAGAAACGTACGTTTAGTACCACCGTTTTGGTACCATTTCGTACTTTCTTTACGGATTGAACTTGAGCTCTGAAATTTTACATGCAGGTTCAACTAGGAAATATATGTTGGCTGACTAAGTGACTTTTTCACAAATTGTATATGTTGGTACCAGAAAGTACTAAATAGTAAGAAAAAGCTTTCACAGTGAACGGAGACGGGTAAAATAAAATAAATAATGGTCGTAGTCTTGACAAAAATACGATAAGTTGTACCAAATACGAAATGCTGAAATCGTACCAGGAGTGGAAGAAAACTTAATTAACTGCTGTAATTGGGTACTTTCTTTATAGGTTGAGTTACAGCTCTGAAATTTGGGATACAGGTTGGGTTAGGTTAGGTTGAATATAGGGTTCGAATATTAATCCGCCATGCCACTAGGGACATAAACATAAGCCAGTAATCGGCTTGTCGTGGGCTCTTAAAACAAAAAAGTAACTTTGAACAATCCACTTGGGAATCACAACCATCCCAAATTCTGCCAAAAAATTATACAGAATAAATTTAGTTGAAGGGCATAATTTTATTCTATATACCAAACTTCTATCAAACCAGCAAAATTGAAAGCTTCTAGGAACCGAACAATGATAATCGAGAGACTGGTTTACATGGGAGTAATATCAGGTTATAGACTGATTTGGAACGTATTTGGCACAGTTATTGGAAGTCGTAACAGTACACCGCATGCAAAATTTCAGCCAAATCGGACAAAAATTACGGCTTGTAACGACTCAAGAAGTTAAATCGTGAAATTGGTTTGTATGGGAGCTATATCAGGTTATAGACCGTACTTGGCACTGTTGTTGGAAGTCATAACAAAACACTACATGCTCAATGTCAACCAAATCGGACAAACATTGCGAATTGTAAGCGCTTCAGAAATCAAATCGGATATATCAGGATATAGATCGATTCGGACCATACTTGGCACAGTTGTTGGAAGTTCACAAAGAAATTTCAAACAAATCGCTGATTGGGGGCTGATTCCAGGGGCTCAAGAAGTGAAATCGGTTGATCGATTTATATGGGAGCTATATAAGATTAAAGACCGATTTTGACCGTAATTTCCACAATTGTTGGAAGTCATAACAGAACACTACATGCAAGATTTCAGCCAAATGGAACAAAAATTGTGGTTTGTAAGGTCTCAAGATGTCTAGGCCGCCCCTATCCTAAATTTCAACGAAATTTTTCTAAAGACAAAATTTCAGCATAACATTCTCTTATGACTAAACTTCAGCTAAAGACAACATTTCTTTAAAATTTTTTCTAAAGACAATATTTTTATTCAATTTTTTCTATAACTTGCATTTTTATAAAAAAATGTCAATAAAATTTCTTATAAAGACAAAATTTTAATGGTTTTTAAGGACTTAATTTCAGTGAAAAACTCTCTAATCTAACCTCGAAATTATTGTTTGCATAAATATTTTTAAAGTCTTTTTGTATTTGTTCCAAGCAACTTATTTTCTATAGATAAATTTCAAAAAATATTTTTAAAGTCAAAATTTTAACTCATTACTTCTGACCCACGATACCGTTGTCCGATATTCATAATTTAGTAAATTTATATTGACATGGCATTTAAAAAATTTTTTAATAAAAATTGTTTTATTTCCTAGGCCCCTACAACAAAAAAAAACATGTTCCATATATTTTATGTCCATATAGCGAAGACAGATGGATTATTGATTTTGGCATAAAATCACACCTACTGCCAAAAGAAGTAGGATTATTACCATAAATTTATTTTTTTAATATAGAAACCATCGAACGCAATAAGACATTAATACGGGTTCCAAGAATCTTACTCCTAAGAAATTTGAGAAATTTTTTCGTATGATTTTTAAGTTATAAAAATTTGCCGATTTTCGACAAGCCAATTTTTCTCCAAAATATGACAGGAAAAAATTTTGTGACTGGTTTCAGTCGTCCACTTTACTCTAATTCAAATTTCATTACGTCACCTCCTTCCTAACTCGAGCTAGAATTTTTCTAAAGCAGCTCTATTCGTGGGTATTTTTGTCGTTAATGGGTTAATGCATTTTTTTTAAAGACCTAATCGCAATGTAATTTTTTCAAAAGATAAACTTTTTGGAATTGTTTAAAGAGACAAGCATTTTACAAACAATTTTCCCAAGAATTTTTCCATATGAATTTTCTCTTAATTCTCGTTTTATTATTTTAACTGGAATTTTATATGTAGAAAAAATAATATTTAAATAAAAAATGTCTTTAAATGAAATATTTTGCTTGTTAGTCTGAAAACGTGCAACGTTAGGATAATACAAGAGGTTTAGAGGACATGTTGTGTTAGCATAGGCCGAGCGAGGACAACGCCCACAGGGGAATTGGAGACTAATCTAGATATCCGACCCATAGACATACAGATAAAGTGTGAGGTAGCTATTGCGGCTACGAGACTTAAGGCGATGGGAGAATGAAGAGAGTATTGGAGCAGGTCATACTACCGCGGTATAATCGAGGCGACGATAGGACACCTGGAAGGAATAGAAGAGGTTTCCCATCGGATACCTGAGACGGCACTTGAGGTCCAGTTCTATGCACTGCTGCCAGCGGCACAGTCTTGGATTGACGGAACCCTACCCAGTGTCGGAATCATATATCGCTTCCAACATGCAGGCATATAAATATATCTCTTTTAGGAGTTAATCCACCATTAGTCACAACTTCTCAAAATATGCATGCTGTAACACATACATATATTCGTTTTTTTTTCCCTTGGGGCAAAATGCTCTTACACCTACCCACACAACTTCTCAAAATTGTTGTTGCGAAATTCACTGCTCCTCAATTTCTTAAAATATGGCAGTAAACGTGCCTCAATTTGAGCTAAAAATTATCAAATGCACATTAATTTTAATATTCTCTTTTACTCTATATATAAAAGCCACGCGTGATTTACTGACTGACTGATCACTGCACAGTTTTAAAGGCTAAAGCTAGAATTACGAAATTTTTCGCGAATGTTGGTCTTAGGTCGTAGACGCGGACTAAGATTGGGTTTGGCGATATTCGTTCATTTAGGTACTAAATAGTACCAATATAGCACAAAATGGTTCATGTTTGTGCAGTGTGAGCAAAAAGTACCTGGAGAATATTTTGGGCTCAAATTTAAACATTTCTTGAAAATATAAGATTTAGTGAAAAAGATTTTCCAAGATAGTACCGGGGGTGGGAGAAATAGTACGTTTAGTGCTGCAATTGGTACTACTTGGTACTTTCTTTGTAAATTGAGATGGAGTGATAGTGACTAAATGTTCTATTCGCAACTCGAAAATGTTGGTACCATTTGGTACTTTCTTTACATATTGAGCTAGAGGTACGAAATTTGGTATGTAGGTACAAGTCAAAATATATTAGATGTCTAAATGATCTTTTTAAAGTTGAACATTTTGATACCAAAATTGGTACCGTTTGGTACTTCTTTATAGATGAAGCTACAGGTCTGAAATTTGGCATGTAGGTACAACTATGAAGAATATGATCATCTGCCCCATGCCACTATGAACATACATCTAATCCAGTTATTGGCTTGTTGTGCCCCTACGGGAAATGGCATAGGTCTCAAACCTATAACGGGATAGGACCTCTGGTGACAGGGATCGGCCCCAGTTCTCGTCTTCTTACATGGAAAAAACCTATTTCTTTGTCGCTCGAGGTGACGAATTGTTATCATTCTAGCAGCGTAGGATTGGTTCTGCGACAGTTCGAAAAGTACTCATCCTTTTTTGCAAGTATTTTTAAGGGAGATATTATAAGTAAGCAAATATATTTAACGGAGAATCAATTTTTAACAATAATTAAAAAATCATAAGTTATGACAATTGAAACTTTTCATTCCCTGTAGGAAATGTCCTGTGACAGATAACTTATTCTCCAGTTAAGGACCGGTATATTTGAGGCAATTTCCCGTAGGGCCATTCTAAATACTAAACAGCAACCTCGAAAAATCCCTAATTGTTTTCCATACCATGGTCTTTAGTTGATTCATGTCTGGTATTTTGTCTCCACCTAAGTACCGGTGTGTGTTAGCCTCGAAAGTCGGGCAATGACATAGGAAATTCTCCAACGTCTCCTCATCTTCCCCACATGATCTACACATGCTATCACTTGCCGCACCTATTTTGCATAAGTGAGCTCGTAGTCCTATGTGTCCTGCATCGACCCGTAAGGCATCGGGTTAACCAAGTTTATTGACGGCAGTCCTCTGGCCTTCACTGCCAAATCGTCTGCTTATTATTATGCCCGGCACCCAAACGAGCGAGGACAGCTACGATATGTCGTAGCAAATCGTACCTATCGTACATATACGTACCTAAACGTTCAAAATAGAAGATTTTTTGAAAGTCGTTCAATTAATTTTTAAAACGTAGAAAATGGCACTCTTTTGCACAGTGGGCTAAAGCTCTAGAATTTGAGATGCAGTTATACCTTGGCAGTACATTGTGGGCAACAAGAGGATTTTTTTTATTATATACATTTTTTTTTATTATATACTTTAGTAATAAAGCGTACAAAATGACACTTTCCTTATGTATTGAGCTGGTGCTCTGAAATTCAGGATACAGTTACACTTTTAGACTTTTTTTCCACATGCTGTATTTTGGTCAAGACTACGATAATGTTTGTCAATTTGATTAATTCTAGCTACTCCCGATCGTTGTAGGCAGAGATGAGATCTTGTCTATTATTTTGCACTTTCTTCTACAACAATGTACGAATTTTTTTCCTCGTTGTACTTACATTCCAAATTTCAGACCCCTAGCTTCATCTGTAAAGAAATTATCAAATGGTACCAATTTTGGTACCAAAATATTCGAATTTTAAATAGATCATTTAGTCACCCTTCATATTTTTCCTCGTTGTATCTCCATGCCAAATTTTAGACCTGTAGCTACATCTATAAAGAAAGTACCACAATTTTGAATAGATCATTTTGCCACCCAACATATTTTTCCTAGTTGTACCTACATGCCAAATTTCTGGCCTGTTGCTCCATCTATGAAGAAAATACCAAATTATACCAATTTGGGTACCAAATTAATCGAATTTCAAATAAAACATTTTGTTAACCATCCTATTTTTGCTCGTTGTATCTACATGCCAAATTTTAGACCTGTAGCTACACCTATAAAGAAAGTACCAAATGGTACCACAATTTTGAATAGATGATTTTGTCACCCATCATATTTTTCCTAGTTGTATCTGCATGCCAAATTTCTGACCTCTAGCTCCATCTATAAAAAAATGCCAAATGGTACCGATTTTGGAACCAAAATATTAGAATTTAAATAGATCATTTAGTCATCCATCATATATTTCGTCGTTGTATCTACATACCAAACTTCGGACCTGTAGCTACATCTATAAAGAAAGTACCAAAAAGTACAAATTTTGTTACCAAAGTGTGTGTTATGAAGTGAAAAGATCATTTAGTCAACCATCATATATTTCCTTGTTCTACCTATATGCAAAATTTCAGGCCTCTAGCTCCATCTGTAAAAAAATACCAAATGGTACCATTTGCGGTACTAAACGTACGTTTTCTTCCATTACCAGAACTATTTAACCAAATTTATAATTTTCAGCAGATGTCTTTTAAGACAATTTTTTAAATTCTATCTCTATCCAACCGCCCTGTTCGTACATTTTTGGTTCTTGTTTAGTACATATATATACACATTTCCAAAAACTCTTTTTGCCATCCAATTAAGTTTTCCATGGTGTACCTAAGTTCCAAAATTCAGAGCTCTAGCTCAATTTACAAAGAAACTACCAAATACTACCAAATTCGGCACATAATGTACAATTTCTCCCACTTCCAGTACTATTTTGGAATGTTTTTACCACCAAGTCTTATTTTTTCAAGACGCTCTTAATTTTGAGTCCAAAATTATAGTTCTAGACCTATCCGTTCGTGCTGGGTAAAAACACACAATTTCGTACTTTTTGGTTCGTTTTAGTACCTAAACGTATGAATATCACCAAATTTTGTCTTATTTCATGATTCTACCTTTAGCCGTTTGTGCTGGACGACGATCAGTCAGTCAGTCTCGCTACTCTTTTATATATTTTGAGAATGAGAAATACACGAAAAATTGCGCCGAATTTTCTAAAATTATTTTAAAGGAAAAATAAAACATAACAAAATTGCCAGCGGGACTCGAACCTGGGTTTGCGGTAGAAATTGTGTCGGAATGTATATGGTAATTTTTACCCTTACCGTATTGCATGCACCTACGTCTGCCTGCAAAATGAAGGGGTATGTTGTCCATTTTTCGCAGTGCTGCAAAAACAACTTTAAGATCAGGCCTTATTTAACCGGGGCTGTTGCAGGCCAGTCCAAAACACTGTTTTTGTAGGACTCGTTAATGGACATATTTTGCAGGCCCTTCAGCAGGCGTATATCGAGCAATGGGAGGTGCATAACATCGTGCCAATGACGATGTTGAAATGGTGTTTACATTTGTGTGAAAGTACTGGTAACTGGCTTTGCAAGCATATGCGTATGCATATATTTCGCCTCTTTCAGCTACTGGGTAGTATTACCATATGGTAATCCCATAGCAGCCGGTGGTACGCACCGGATTGACCCGATGGAATCCTCATCGGCAAGGGCTGCCGCCTCAGTGTACGTGTTCGTCTTTTTTCGTCATGGGAGAGGCACATCCCGGAGTGCCTTCTCCGCACGCTTCTGATCCGTGCCGGGATTGAAAAGAATCCCGGACCTCGTTTCTGTTCGGTTTTCCAGAACCGCCCCATCATCGGTCGGTGTCGGTGAGGTGAAACCGGTGTATGGAGTGGGTTCATTTCCGATCTTGCTCTGGCCTCTTTTCACTACGGGAGTATAGTCATACTGGTTATGTCGCAAGGTGCTGTGCGAACATAGTCAGCAGTGGGTCACAAGCGTCGTCGTCGTCACCTTCTGCGTCCTCGTTATCGAACTATGTGAGCCCCTCGACCTCTCTCGTACGACAATTTAGGCAACGGCAGCATCCCAGCCCAAATATTGCCAGGCCAGTGCGGGGAAGTGTATCGTTTTTGCAGTTAAACTGCAACGGACTTCGTGGCAGGATCGATGAGATTGTGGACTTTATTAGTCGGAAGAGCATATTGGTCGCAGCGATCCAGGAGACAAAGCTGACCAACACCTGCAGCTTATACAGCGGTTACAATGTGCTACGTAAGAATCGCTCAAGGAATGGAGGTGGAAGATTGGCCTTTGTAATACACTATTCCGTGCAATATAGACCTATCTCGCGTGCGCATGGTGCTAGTGACCCCTACATGGAATACATGGGGATAGCAGTCAGGTCCGATACTGCCGAGATATATACAATATATATGCTGTAGAACGTGTACATCCCGCTGGTTGGTAGCTGTGTCCCGATTAATGGTCAGGCTTACAACCCCGACATAAGTGGGTTACTATCTGGCCATAATCGCCCGGTTCTAGGAGACTTTAATGCGCATCACACGTCATGGTATACTCCCCTAGGTAGCGACCAGCGTGGCATAGCTTCGGCAGAGCAGATTAAAAGCTCCACGTTTTGCAGGGTGAATGAGGATGCCCCCACTAGGATTACGAGGAGGTGCAGCAGCTCGCCAGACATCTCAATTGCATCCCCTGATCTCCTGAGTGACGTATCCTGGCAAGCCGTCATCTCTTTGGGGTCAGACCACCTCCCCATAATTCTCACCATCGACCGACAAGCCGACTTCATAAAATCTAAGCGCCGGACGTTTATCAATCATAAAAAGGCCGATTCTGCTGGTTTCAGAGAGTATACCAATCGCCGCTTCAGTGAACTGCCACCCCCTCTGATGTGCTAGTGGCCGAGGAAATTCCGAGACATCATTAACGAAGCAGCCGCTCGCTTTATACTAGCTGGTCGAATACCCCAAGTGAGGCCCAATTTCCCGGCGCAAGCAGTAGTACTTGCACACGAGCGTGATGGGATTCGTGGTATGGACCCCGCTAAACCCAGAATCAGCGAGCTGAATCTGGAAATAAACAGGGTAGTCAACGAACATAAGCCGAATTTGTGCCTGGAACACTTGGAGCAATGCAACTTAGGCACCGGTGTAGGCAAACTGTGGTCTACTGTTGAGTCACTCTCGAACCCCGGCAGACGGTATGACAGGACCTCAGTCACTTTTGGCGAAATAACCGTGACTGATCCAAAGAGATGCGCGAGGTTGTCCAACTGTCAATTTATTGTGTATCCCGAGAGAGACAGGGCAAGGAGGAGAGCCATTCGCCGTATTCGTGGTCTCCGAGCCGATGAACAGCCATTACAATTTACCGTGGGCGAAGTTATGAATGTCATTTGTGGCAACAAATCATCTAAGGCGTTGGGCCCCGACGGAATCTCTACATTGATGTTGAAGAATCTGGATTCACCAGAAGTTGAGTACCTTACCACTGTCCTCAACCTGTCTTTGAACACTCTTATAGTTCCCCATGTCTGAAAAATGGACAGAGTGATCCCGCTACTGAAGCCTGGAAAAGACCTGAGTTTGGGGGAGTCGTACAGACCGATCTCCCTTCTATCACCAGTGGCAAAGACGCTTGAGGCATTACTCCTCCCGAGCCTCGTAGGAGAATTTCCATTCGCCGAGCTTCAACATAGATTTCGAAGACAACAACAGCTTTGCATGCCATCACCGCACACATTTGCCGTGGCTTCAATCAGCCCAGGCCATGTGATAGGACGGTCCTCGTGGCACTGGACCTATCGAAGGCATTCGACACGGTCAGCTATGCCAAATTATTTGAGGACATCGCCAAAACGTCCCTTCAGCCAGGCCTGAAACGATGGGTCGCCAATTATCTGTGTTGTCGCCAGTCATTTGTTGAATTTAGGGATAAGAAGTCGAAACACGGTAGAGTGAAACAGGGAGTTCCCCAAAGTGGTGTGATATCTCCGGCACTGTTTAACCTCTATCTCCATTTTAACTCCTATCCTCCATTCCACCCCCTCCAGACGGCATAGAGATCGTATCCGGACGATTGTACGATGGCATCAGGCCCCCCACCCATTGATGACATCTGTGATAGGTTGAACGTCTACCTCAACGAACTTGCCTCATATTTCGCTGCAAGAAATCTGAAGATATCCGCCACCAGTCTTCAACCATATTGCTCACTACAAATACGCGTGAGGTGAGTACTGAGCTGACCGTGATGATCGATGGAGAAATGATTCCGACCAAAATACTTGGCGTCACATTTGACAGCTCTTAAACATTCTCCACACATGCCACAGCAATCTGCGATAAAGTCAAAAGTAGAAACAAGATTCTCAAGTCACTTGCTGGTAGCACTTGGGATCCAGACAAAGAAACCTTGTTGACTACGTACAAAGCAATTGGCCGGTCTGTGGTGAGTTATGCATCGCCAGTGTGGTCTCGTCAACTCTGTGACACGCAGTGGAGTATTATTCAGATCTGTCAAAATGCCACCCTCCGAACTGCGACGGTAGGAGACAAAGATCCTACCAGTGCGAAGACATAACTAAATGCTGTCCAATCATTACCTTTTGGGATGTTATCGCAGAGATCATCCAAATCATCATCTACATGATCTAGAGCGTGAGGTTCAGCGCTGCAAGAGAGATCCTCTAGATCAAGCAGGTCTAAACAACATTCATGCAGACACGGTAGCAGATGCGGTAATTGGCTACCGGATGAATGTAGTCCTTGGAGAACGACCGCCACCAATTACACCCGAAGAAATCGACCTCCCCCGGCAAACCAGAGTGGTTCTGGCTCAATTACGTTTGTAACCAGGGACCGCACTATACACGTCACCTGTTTAACTGCCCGGTCAGACCCACTCGACTCAGACCCAGATCCCTGTGGACGCACCCCATCATAGTCGCAGAGTTCCTGGATTTTGACAGAATCAAGCAGACGAAAGATAGAACACAATAAACTGCTACAACAACAACCATATGGAATATCATGTTACACTGGTGGATCAAAGCTAGAGAACAGAGTGGTCTTGGGCGTCTACATTGAAAACCCAGGAACTGGGATCTGTTTTAGACTGTCTAACCATAATACGCTCCTGCAGGCGCAGATCCTGGCGATGCGTGAGGTGGTGTGGTGCTAACGCGAGGACGTTAAGTGTTAACATCTTTACGGACAGTAAACGGGCCATAAGGGCAATAGCGACCAAAATCCCGATTATGAAAAGACGAGGCTTTAGCTGAAAGCAAGCAACCAGTAGGTTAGTATAGCTTTCTGTATCATAGCAAGACACATAGGACTACTAGCTCACTTATGCAAAATCGGTGCCGGAAGTGATAGCATATGTAGGGCATGTGGAGAAGGTGATGAGACGTTGGAGCATTTCCTATGTCATTGAATGGCGTTCGCGACTAACAGACACCGGCACTTAGGTGGGAACACAAGACATAAACCAAATAAGGGGCGTGGTATGGAAAACAATTAGAGATTTTGTAAGCAGCATGGAATTCCTGACTTAAATTTTCTTTTTTGAGGTTACTTTTTGTTATTTAGAGCCACAGTGGCATGGGGCGGATTAATATCCGCACCCACTTTTCAACCTAACCTTATCTAGCGTGAAAAACGTTTCCAAAGAATAATTATTAATATTTAATTATAAATTATTTGAATTACATCAGCAATGAAATGAAAAAAATTTATGAACTCGGAAACGCAATTTTAAAACCCCGAAATGGTTACCAGATTTATTTACATTTTAAAATAATTATCTCAAATAAAACCATTTAGTTTTTTTGGAATTCCATAATTCACAATACAGTATTTAAGGCAATTGATACGGAGCTCATAGTGATTAAGGGACGAAAATACTACTAGAAATTAGTTTGTTCCGCAGATTTGAGCACAATGAAGTATTATTTAAAACCTTTTAAAATTTACTTTTTGAATTTGTGATTTTCAAATCTGATTTTTGATTTTCAAAATCTTTTTACAGTGAAATGATTTTGCGAAAAACGATTTCCTTATGTGTTATGTACGAAAATCATTTTCACAATTACTTTTTTAAAAAGCTCACAATATATCTCAAATAACATACCACTTTTCATATTTCATATCATAAATAATGAAAATGCTCTAATGAATGAAATCAGAAATATTTTTTCTCAAAATCTATCATCTACAAAAAGTAATCGTAAAAGATTGTATATTTCACTGTGAAACACGAACTTAATGGTGAGGAAATGTGTTAAAATAATATTAGTCAGCAGACTTTTATCGATGAGAGCAAGTTTTATATTGTACTCACGCTTGTCGCTAGTTAACTTGACATCAATTAGCTGGCAAATAATGAAAAAGTCTACAATTGCAATAACGAAGAAATCTCTTGGTGTTTCTGATTTTTAGTTCTACCACAATTTCTTATTTAATCTCGAATAAATTTATTATTTTGCATGTCTTTTATACCAAAAAAGAATTTTCGTTCGATTTTAATTCAGTTCGAAGAAGAAATTAGTGATATCATTTAAGCAGAATGTAAATGGTTCTTCGTAAAAATTGGCAACAATTTATTTCTATACCCTACACCACTACTGTGGAACAGGGTATCATAACTCTGTGCATTTGTTTGTAACACCCTAGACACATTGATAAGTGTACCGATCGACTCAGAATCATTTTCTGATTCGATTTAGTTATGTCCGTCTGTCCATGTTAATTTGTGTACAAAGTACAAGTCGTCGTTTTCATCAGATTGTCTTCAAATTTGGTACAGGCATGTTCTTCGGCCCAGGGACGAGGCCTATTGAAATTGGAAAAAAATCGGTTCAGATTTCGATATAGCTCCCACATATATGTTCGTCCGATTTACAGTAATAATGCTATAAAATGGTCATTTGTAAACCGATTCTCTAGAAATGTAGCAGGAAGCATTTTCTCTTGACTCTCCATATTACTGGTAAAATTCATGGAAATCGGGTCAGATTTAGAAATAGCTGCCAAATATGTAATCGCCCGATTTCCACTTCCAGAGCCACTACAAGAGCATTTTTGATCAATCTTTCCAAAATTTTACACAACTCTTTCCTCGAAATCGGTTCAGTTTTAGATATAGCTCCCATATATATGTTCGTCAGATTTTGGATAATTTGTATAATGTTGTCATTTGTCAACTGTAGTTATTACAGATTGGACATATTTGCTTTGTTCGAAATTTGATACGGATCCGCCGAGGTCTATCAAAATTAGTTCAGAATTGGATATAGCTCCCACATTGTACTTATAGTGTAGGTGTAAGGTATTATGCAGTCGGCACTGCCCGACTTTTTATTCTTCCTTACTGGTTTGAAATATTTAACAGATATAGTTGCATAATATATTCAGTTTGTTACCACAAAATTTTATTCAAATAAAAGTAATTTAAAACCGATCGACCGACACAAACAATAACCTTTACGGCCAAATGTCACCGTCGATGGGTCAGTTCCTGCATCCATTAGCGACCACAACTTTCATTTTTTTTGAGGCATCTTTAGCAATTTTACAGTAACAAAATAATTTTGGCAATTTTCTAATTTGGGAACATGTGGGGGCACTCCCAAAAATAAAATCCTGGCTACGTCCCTGCCTGCTTCGAGCCAACCAAGTTTATTGATTGCAGTCCTCTGGCCTTCATCGCCAAATCATCTGCCCTTTCATTCCCTCTTACTCCGTTATGGCCCGGCACCCAAACGATGCGGATTGTGCCATCCTCGGAGAAGGCGTCCATCTTACACTGCAAGACTGTTCGAGACCTTAACGTCCTGGTTGTTAATGCCCTTGCGCCCATTTTACTGACCTTAAAGATCTTCACACTCGACGTCGTCTCAGGTATCCGATCGGAAACCTTTTTCCATTCCTTCCAGGTATCCCATCTTCGCCTCCATTATACCGCGATGGTATGAGCTGCTCCCGCCTTCAATCTATTCACCCATCGCCTTAAGTCTCATAGCCGCAGTAGCTGCCTCACACTTAATCTATATGACAATGGGTCGGATATTTAGAATAGTCTCCAGTACCCTAGTGGGTGTGGTCCTCATCGCTCCGCCAATGCCAAGACAACATGTTCTCTGAACCTGTTGTATTGTCCTTATGTTGCACTTTCTCTCCAAAGATGTGCACCAAACTACTGAGGCATAAGTAAGTATTGGTCTAATCACTCTCGTGTAGAGTCAGTGGACTATTCTCGGATTCAGGCCTCATTTCAGGTCTCATATGCAAAACCCTTTCTGCCCTTCTGCATAGCTGGTTCGGATCCTTCCCCATGAGGTCATTTATGCTGGTCACCCATGGCAGTGGCGATAAAATATCTCCTGTGACGTGCCCTGTTCCACTTTCTCCCTCAAGTTTATGTCATGGGACACACAATTTATCCAGCTGGTCTTTAGCATATGGTTTATCTAGTCTCTGAGGACCAGGTCCACCTGATACTGGCCTATGGATTGATTCAGTGTGTCGGTCCGCACATTGTTAAAAGCCCATTCGATGTCAATGTAAACCGCCAGTGTGTACGTTTTGGCATCAAGGATTCTTCTATTTTATGCACAACCTAGTGCAAGGCAGTCTCCACCGACATTACCTTGACATAGACATGCAGTTTGTATTTCACCAGTTTGCTGTATGTCTTACTTTTTATCATGGTATCCACAATACGTTCCATAGTTTTGAGTAGAAAGGATGTATGGCTTATAGGTCTGTGGCCTTTGGTGTCGCATAACTTACCTTGCCAGGTTTGCGGATACCACTCTTGCATCCTGCCAGGCACTCAAAGTGTGGCCAGATAGTCTGCCTCCTTCTGTAGTAACGCTAGAAATATTCCATCAAGTCTGGGTGACTTAAATGGTTTGAAGCTCCTCATGCATTCCTTCACCGTAAATTCTGTAATGATTATTCCGAGAATCCGGTGTCTCCGTGACTCCCGTCGTATTCTGTGGAAAATTTGTTTTCCACAAAAGCCTCAAGATGTCCTCCCTTGTCTCTGCTCTCGCTCCCATGTCGTCTACTAAAGTTTCAGTTCCGACATAAGTTTTTGAGAGAAATTTGTTCATAATGGCGGCGTCTTTAACGCTTTCGACCTGTTAGCAGAAAAGCTTCCAGCAGGCACGTTTTGCCGCTCTAGTAAATTTATTGTATTCCTCGAGCTGTGTGTAATACACATCTCCCCGTTCATCCAGCGTTTTTCTGGGGTGATTTGCAATTCAGTTTCCTGTCCAAGGTCACACCTAAGTATTTGACTTTGTCACATATCAAAACTGTTCTATTGAGGAAACGTGGTGCATCAAATTGGCCCACCCTCGCCTTCCTCGTGAATAGGCAGACTTCAGTATTCTTTCCCAGTAGCAGAAAGAGGCGAAATACATGCATACGCATGTGCCTGCAAAGGCAGTTGCCAGTACTTCCACACAAGTGTAAACACCATTTCAAAATAACATTGTGTCATTGGCGCGATGTCACGCACTTTCCATTGCTCGATATACGCCTGCAGAAGGCCTTTTTCGAGTGTTAATTATTGTTTTTATTGGGTTGCCCAAAAAGTAATT
Source organism: Stomoxys calcitrans (assembly GCF_963082655.1). NCBI lineage: Eukaryota > Metazoa > Arthropoda > Insecta > Diptera > Muscidae > Stomoxys > Stomoxys calcitrans. The sequence goes on from NC_081554.1 coordinate 107,895,431, forward strand.
GTCGGTTATATAGTAGTAATATGGTCGGCGTTGACAAATTTTTTCAACGGCTTGTGACTCTGTAATTGCATTCTTTCTTCTGTCAGTTATCAGCTGTTACTTTTAGCTTGCTTTAGAAAAAAAGTGCGCGAAATTTTGTTTACATTTGTTTGTTTGGCGTCAATTTTAATATGGGTACCACATTTATTGAAAGAAATTCATTTAACAAACCGAATCAACGCTTGTGATATGCACCTTAAACGCAATGAATTCGATCCGTTTTTAAAACGAATCATAACTGGAGATGAAAAATGGATTGTTTGCAACAACATTAGTCGAAAACGATCATAGTCCAAGCATGGTGAACCAGCTCAAACCACTTCAAAGGCTGATATCCACCAAAAGACGGTTATGCTGTCTGTTTGGTGGGATTGGAAGGGTGTTGTATATTTTGAGCTGCTTCCAAGGAACCAAACGAATAATTCGGATGTTTACCGTCAACAATTGGACAAACTGAATACCGTCATCAAGGAGAAGCGACCAGAATTGGTCAATCGTAAAGGTGTCATATTTCACCAGGACAACGCTAGACCGCACACATCTTTGGTCACTCGCCAAAAACTGAGTGAGCTTGGCTGGGAACTTTTGATGCATCCACCATATAGCCCTGACCTTGCACCATCAGACTACCCTTTATTTCGATCTTTGCAGAACTCCTTAAATGGTAAAACTTTCGGCAATGATGAGGCTATAAAATCGCACTTGGTTCAGTTTTTTGCAGATAAAGGCCAGAAGTTCTATGAGCGTGGAATACTAAATTTGCCAGGAAGATGGCGAAAGGTTATCGAACAAAATGGCAATTATATATTTGATAAAAGTTCATTCTAAGTTTTATTAAAAAAAGCATTTACTTTCTTTTAAAAAATCCGCAATTACTTTTTAGCCAACCCAATATATATGCTTGAACATTTTTTTGAAGATGACTTTTTGCTGCCAGCGTGAACTCAGACCCCCCCCACCTGGTACCTACATGCTTGAGACCTGTAACTCCATCTATAAAGAAGTACCAAATGGTACCAATTTTGGTACCAACATGTTCATATCTTAAAGAGATTATTTAGACATCCAACATATTTTGCCTACTTGTGCCTACATGCCAATTTACAGAACTCTAGCTCAATCTGTAAAGAAAGTACCAAATGGTACCAATTTTGGTACCACTTAGATAATTTAGTCACCCATCATATATTCCCTAGTTGTACCTACATGCCAAATTTTAGACCTCAAACTCCATCTGTAAAGAAAGTACCAAATGGTACCAATTTCTTCCATTACCAGTATTATTTTTCGTCCTCATAATTTTGTACCAGAGGTTTTTTAAGACAAATTTCTAAATTCGTAAATTGTTGGTACTTTTCTTAGTACCTAAATGTAAAAATTTCCAAAAACTCTTCTAATCATCCAATTAAGTTTACCATGGTGTACTAAATTTTCAAAATTCAGAGCTCTAACTCAGTTTGCAAAGAAAGTACCACATAGTACCCAATGCAGCACTTAAAGTACTATTTCTTTCACTTCCGGTACTATTTTGGAAGATTTTTTCACTAATCCAATTTGTCAAGAGCTTTTTAATTTGAACCCAAAATCATTATCCCAGCACTTTCCGTTCACCCTGCACAAACATGCTCCATTTCGTAATATATTGGTACTATTTAGCACCTTACGAACGAATATCGCCAAATCCAATCTTATTCCGCGTCTACGACCTGAGACCAACATTTCATAATTTTAGCTTAAGCCTTGTAGGCAGGGCAGTGATTAGTCAGTCAGTAAATCATGCGTCGCTTTTATATATTGAGTAGAAGAGAATATTCAAATTAATGTCATTGGATCATTTTGTGCTGAAATCGAGGCATGTTTACCGCCCTATTTTAAGAAATGAAGGAGCAGTGAGTATCGCGTCTTTTGGAGCCGATAAGCAGGCATATTAAAACAACAATTATGAGAAGTTGTGTGGGAAGGTGTAAGAGCATTTTCGCTCAAGGGAAAAAAAGTCGAAAATATGTGTTTTAGCATGCATATTTTGAGAAGTTGCGACTGATGGTGGATTGAATCCTGAGAGAGGTAAAATTAGATGGCTACATGTTGGGAGCGATATGGGATTCCGCCACTGGGTTGGGTTAGCATTGAGACCCTTAGGCCCAGTCGTGTGCCATCTGCAGGACCCTTTCGGCCCTGCTGCATAGGTGGTTCGGATCGTTACTCCTTAGAAGTATTATAACATCGTCTGCGTAGCGGACGTAACATATCATTTATTGTTTTTCACCTATAGGAGTGGGATAAAAAGCCCCCTGTTGCGAGCCTTGTGCCACTTTCTCCATTATATTCATCTCATGGGACACACAACTTATCCACCTGTTCCTTAGCATATGGTTTATCCAATCTCTAGGGACCGGGTCCACCCGATACTGGTCTAAGCATTAGATCAGTGTGTCGGTCCGCACATTGTTAAAAGCCCCCTCTATGTTAATGCATACCTCCAGTGTGTACGTTTTGTCATCGATGGATTTTTCTATTTTATGCACAACCCCGTGCATGGCAGTCTCCACCAACCATCCCATGACATAGACATACTGTTTGTATTTCAGCAGTTCGTTGGATGTCCTACTCTTTATCATGGTATCCACAATACGTTCTATGGTTTTGAGTGAAAGGACGTAAGGCTTATAGGTCTGTAGGCCTTTGTATACCTACCACTTGCCACCTGCCAGGCTTTCGGAGTATATGCAAGTCCCATACATGATGTGAATATATTGATCATGTGGAGCGACAGATAGTAGGCTTCCTTTTGTAGTAACGCCGAAAATATTCTATCAGATTCGGGTGACTTATGTGGTGTGAAGATCCGCATGCATTCCTTCACCATAAATTCTGTAATGAAAAGCCTTCGATCAACATCATTATTTAAAGATACCGGTGTCTCCGTGAGTCCCATTGTTACGTATCGTGCGTTTTCAACAAAAGCCTCAATATATCCTCAGATGCCTCTGGTCTCATTTCCATGTCGTCTACTAACGTCTCAGTGTGGACATGGGTTTTTGAAAGGAATATATTCACCTTGGCGGCGTCATTTACGCTATCGACCTGTTCGCAGAAAAGCTGCAGGCAGGAGGCAGGTTTTGGAGCTCTGGTAATTTTATTGTACTCCTTAAGCGGTGTGTAACACACATCACAATAAACTTACGCTTTGTTACGACGTGCTCAATATTGCGAATCTCCCCGGACATCAAGGGTTTTTCTTGGGTTGATTTCCTTTCCCGAAGAGGACACCTATCATCGAAGGACCCCACTATTGCAGTCATAATCCTGTTGACATTTTCGCCAATTTCTTCTATGCTTGGATAATCTAAATTATCTTGCCCAAGCCTTCTTCTGAGTAGTCTTCCGAACTTTGGCCAGATGGTTTTCAACTAATTACGGAAACATATTGGATTTGGCGAAAAGGATGGTCAGCGAAAAAGTGTTCCATGAAGACCCTCCAATCCTGAACCTCATCGATTTCCAAACATATCGTCACATCTAAAACCACCTGCCTAATCCTATTAACAAAGGTAGCGGTGTAACCAATATTGAGTGTTATCAGGTCGTTTGTTTTTAATAACGCTTCCAGCGCTTGGCTCCGCTGTTCGTACTACCCCACGAAATGTGGTGAGAGTTCGCATCGCACTCTTTTAGTAACTCGTTTCCTGTCTGTTTCGCTTTCCTTTCCAATCGTTGCAGCCGTCTCGCTCCGATGGAGGTTTATTTCGATTACCTTAATCATTGGTCATGCATTAAATAAGCTTCTTGGGAGTGGGTGATGGTCTCATCGTGCGCTCTTTGTTCTTTATGCTGCATTAACATTCCCGTCACTGCACTGCCTGATGTTTTAATATAAGGATCTTTGCATATCCTAGTCTTTCGAATCTTGATAATGTCGGTAATGGTTCCATCGTCGGGTCCCTGTTCGTTAGGCTGTATTGAGTTTCCCGTCCCTGCATTGCATGATGTTCCAATATTGGGGCCTTTGACTATCTTAGTCTTCCGAATCTTGAGTAAATGGCCTTCTTGGGTGTAGGTGATGGCACCATCGATCGTTTGGCTGCATTGAGACTCCTGTTCCTGCGATGCCTAATATTTCAATATTAGGATTTTTATCTATCTTAGTCTTCCGAATCTGTGAGTCGGTGATGAGTCCTTCGTCGGGTCCCTTTTCGTTAGGCTGTGTTGGGTCTCTCGCCACCGCACTGTCTAATGTTTTAATATTAGGATCTTTGCTTATCCTAGTCTTTCCATTATTGGGGCAGTAGATGATGGTCTCGTCTTCAGCCCCCTATTTGTTGGGCGGCTTTGAGTCACCTGCCACTTCACGGCCTGATGTCTCAATACGGGGATTTTGGCCTATCCTTGTCTTCCCAATCTTGAAAAAGACAGCCTTTCTTCCGTAGTGCGCAATGCCTTTATTCTTATCCAAACTTGTCACGGAGACTTGATTAATGCCAACCCCAAGGAGAGTTCCTACCTCCTTTTCCTCCCTGTGGAAGACCTTCCACTTCTCTGCGAGCAAACCTTCGTTTTGCTTGCCCAAGAATCCCAACATGCGTTCCGTCGCCAATTTACTGCTCTATCCCTCGATGAAGACAGCCGCTTTTGTGAGCTGAGGGATGTCCATATTTCCCACCTGGTCGAGCTTTGCGCCCTCCCAGGGAGCGTGGATACATCAGACGAGCTACTTGACGGCGTCAAAACATTCCGCCGACGCACAGTGGGCCAAATGGCAAAAAAATTGGAAATAAGTCTACAACTTTTTATCTGTTGATTTTAGCCATACAAAATGTTCTAGACATTTGTAGAGGAGGACATAGGCTTTCAGAAAAGTGCTGTTGTTGGTCCATATCTTTAATACAGGGTGAGCTACAGGGTGTCAAAGTTGACCACTTTTGACTTCTCCAAGCTTCTGGGGGCCATAACTTTTGATCTACTCAACCGATTTACATGATTTAGGACTCTAGAGAAAGAGCTTGACAAGATCTAAAAAACTTATGCATAAAGTACCATGCCATCGTGTACTGTTAAGGAGTTATGAATTGTTTAATTTTAAAATATGAAAATTTGGCCTTGGTTTTTTTCAGTGTTTTTTTAATAACTCCGTCAATTTTAAAGCTATAAACTTCATACTTCACACAAATTATGCCAGCATATGTGTGCATAAAATACAAAAGGAATCACGTGAATATCTTTGGCGGTTTAAAAATGGCATCGTTTTCAATATGAAAAATATTTTTTTTGTCAAAAAATTGCAAAATTTTTCAAAAAAGATACTCCCATTTCCTTTAAGTTTTCGCAAACTTTGGCCGTCAAAGCATTATCATTTCTTTCCATTTTCACAAAGTCGAGGTATTAAGAAAAGTTTTAAGTGCTAATTTGGCTAATTTCGATATCAAACAACACCGTTATCTTAAGACCAAAATGGCCAATTTTTTTACTAAACTTCAAAAGTTTCTCACTGGAAAAAAAGTTCCACGGGGATTTTTTCGCTTTTTTTGAACTTAAATGAAAGCTTAAAATGTTCCCAACATTTTAAGGTATGTCTCGCCATATCCTAGCCATAAATGAGATCGTAGCGATCAAAATACTGAAAAAAGTCAATTTTCAAGTAGTGCTATATTCATTGCTAAAAAACAAGTATTACGTCACATTTTATTGCAAAGATGTTAAATAAACTTTTATTTGGTAACACTTCTTCTACAAAACACAAAAAGAATCATGGAAATATCTCTATTCTATTCCATTTTATGGAACCGGCAATAAAAAAGTCAATTTTTCAAAAAAGTCGAATTTCCCAAATTTTGTTTTTGTTGTCCTAATTGCACATGACACACTATAGCCATATTTACGCAACATACCTTATCGTAAAGGAAATTTTCATACCTTTCCAACGATGTATAAAACATTTCTCAACTCGGATTCTATCTACTCTAAAATTCATTTACACTTCATTAAACTCTATATAAAAATGTCTATTTGTGAAATGGAACCTTATATGGGGCCTACACTAAAACATTGATAGATTTGCCCAGGGTTTACAATACAAATGTGTTAGAATAAAAAAAGGTCTCCTGCCAAAGTTTAAAAAAATTGGAATAAAAATATGTGTTTTAGAGCGAAAACACTTCGCATCGGCGTGCGTTTGTATAGTACCTACATCTATTTTTAATGTAAGCTGATGATTTTTGAATAAAAAGTAACCTAGAAATATACCTGCATATATATATATATTTGTGTTAAGATTTGATGCAGACAAATGTTACCTGTTTCGCTATGTCGAATTCCCAGGAAATCCACCGTATCAATGAATGTGAAAAAACCTACCCATAAAAAATTCATTGTCATTTTTTTTAACCAAATTCGAGTCCAGGTAAATAATTATAGAAGAGTAAGTAAAAAGAGGCACTTTGGACCCCTTTTTACGATTGCGTCTGATACCTGAAATGGGTCATTAATTGTGAATATATTGCATAAATATTTGAACAAAATCCAAATTTTCTTCATTATATTTTGTAGAGGCGTAAAGGACATTTATAAGTTATGGAAGTCATACTGAAGTATTCCACTCTTTCGAAAATTGTATGGGACATCAAAAATGATTCCAAATCATACACGGAGTCATTTAAGGAACTTGTTTACACTTTGGACCACATATATGGAATAAGGCTAAATAAAGACGCTTTAGACAAACTTGAAAAATTCTACAAATCATTTGAGAGAAGGTTGCCAGAATGTTCATTCGCAAAAATCAAGTTTTTCAAAATGTATGAGAAGTGGCTGAAATCGGATCTACTTATTGAAATTAAACCGCTGATTCCCGGCCGGCCTAGCAAAGCATACGACGAAGTTACGGAGAAAACCAAAAAGAAAAAACAAGAGGAACTATTGGCGGCACATCCGCCAAATTTAATAAAAGATACGTTCAAAACAGCATTGTTAAAAACACAACCAAAAAATGTTGGACGAATTGTCGATGTTTTACCATTAGCATCTCCGAAAAGGGTAAAGAGAATGGTAGAAAGTATTCCAACTCCAAAATCGACTACAGAATTCACGGAGGAAGATGCACTGGCCCTGATTTTGAACCTAGGCCTCTCAAGAAACAAATACTCAACAATGAGGAAGGCTCTTCGTGAAAAAGGATGGGGTTGTTTACCCTCAAAACATAAATTGTACAACACCAGGACGAAAATGGTGCCATCAAATATATACGTGGACGAATTAAAAGCAAGAGTGAAACTTGCTGATCTTGTTGAAAATACAGCTGTTAGAATTATTTCTAATTTTACTGAAGAACAGTTGAACACATGTAATAATTCCGAAGTGGTTTTGATCAGCAAATGGGGTTGTGATGGATCATCTGGATTTTCCGAATATAAGCAACAAACAGAAATAGATACCAACTTCGCATCAATTTTCATGGCATCATTAGTACCATTGAGAATGAGATTGTACAAGGACCAATCTTCATCATCGAAAGAAAATGCATTTCAAGATATATGGATAAATAGAACACCTGGGTCAAAATATTTATGTCGCCCAATTCGGTTTGAGTATACAAAGGAAGACCGGAACACAACACGATCTTTGGTGAACGAAATAAAGGAAGAAATTGCTGCATTACCCATGATTGTTATAAACCAATTGGGAAGAAATATAAAAGTTTCGTTTCAACTACAACTCACTATGATCGATGGAAAGGTGGCAAACGCATTAACTGGCGTTATGTCCAATTGGAGATGCAATATTTGTGGCAAGAAGAATGGGCAATTCGAGGACAAGTCTGATGAAAATTTAGTAAACGAAAATGCGCTCAATTTCGGTATTTCGCCCCTGCACTGTAGAATTCGATTCATGGAGTATTGTTTGCATTTATCGTATGACCTTAAATATCGGACTAGCCCTGGAAACCGCGATGTCTCTGCTAGAAACAACCAAGATCTTCACAAAATGAGGCAGGAAGAGAAGAATCGAATCCAGTTGGAGTTTAAACAAAAGGGACTTATAATAGATAAACCTCTTTACGGATACGGAAGCACAAATGATGGCAACTCGGCAAGGAGGTTTTTTGAGGACCCCGTATCGACATCTAAAATAACCGGTCTTGATGAACACTTGCTAAGACGATTCAAAGTGATTTTGGCTGTAATCAATAGCAAAAAGATGATAAATTCAACCAAATTTGAAGCTTATAGTAATGACACAAAAAACATTTTATCTGATTTATATTCGTGGAAAGCTTTAACACCGACAGTACATAAAGTCTTACATCATGGCAAGGAAATTGTGGAATACAACATACTTCCGTTAGGAGAACTTACAGAAGAAGCTCAGGAATCCCGTAATAGAGATGTTAAACAGTTCCGGCTTTTCAATACCCGAAAGAGCACCAAATTTAACCAAAATTATGATTTACTTCAATATTTATTGTTATCGTCTGATCCGGTACTATACAGCATCAGAACTAAATGGCTACCAAAAATATGTGACGATATAGATAAGGACGATCCCGATGCCATTCAAATTAAAGAGCTTTTAAATTTTGATACCTTAGATTATTTGGTAGAGAATAAAATCAAATAATACAAAACTAAAATGCTTTTTTATTTTGGGAGTAGCTAATATACATATAAACGCACGCCGATGCGAAGTGTTTTCGCTCTAAAACACATATTTTTATTCCAATTTTTTTAAACTTTGGCAGGAGACCTTTTTTTATTCTAACACATTTGTATTGTAAACCCTGGGCAAATCTATCAATGTTTTAGTGTAGGCCCCATATAAGGTTCCATTTCACAAATAGACATTTTTATATAGAGTTTAATGAAGTGTAAATGAATTTTAGAGTAGATAGAATCCGAGTTGAGAAATGTTTTATACATCGTTGGAAAGGTATGAAAATTTCCTTTACGATAAGGTATGTTGCGTAAATATGGCTATAGTGTGTCATGTGCAATTAGGACAACAAAAACAAAATTTGGGAAATTCGACTTTTTTGAAAAATTGACTTTTTTATTGCCGGTTCCATAAAATGGAATAGAATAGAGATATTTCCATGATTCTTTTTGTGTTTTGTAGAAGAAGTGTTACCAAATAAAAGTTTATTTAACATCTTTGCAATAAAATGTGACGTAATACTTGTTTTTTAGCAATGAATATAACACTACTTGAAAATTGACTTTTTTCAGTATTTTGATCGCTACGATCTCATTTATGGCTAGGATATGGCGAGACATACCTTAAAATGTTGGGAACATTTTAAGCTTTCATTTAAGTTCAAAAAAAGCGAAAAAATCCCCGTGGAACTTTTTTTCCAGTGAGAAACTTTTGAAGTTTAGTAAAAAAATTGGCCATTTTGGTCTTAAGATAACGGTGTTGTTTGATATCGAAATTAGCCAAATTAGCACTTAAAACTTTTCTTAATACCTCGACTTTGTGAAAATGGAAAGAAATGATAATGCTTTGACGGCCAAAGTTTGCGAAAACTTAAAGGAAATGGGAGTATCTTTTTTGAAAAATTTTGCAATTTTTTGACAAAAAAAATATTTTTCATATTGAAAACGATGCCATTTTTAAACCGCCAAAGATATTCACGTGATTCCTTTTGTATTTTATGCACACATATGCTGGCATAATTTGTGTGAAGTATGAAGTTTATAGCTTTAAAATTGACGGAGTTATTAAAAAAACACTGAAAAAAACCAAGGCCAAATTTTCATATTTTAAAATTAAACAATTCATAACTCCTTAACAGTACACGATGGCATGGTACTTTATGCATAAGTTTTTTAGATCTTGTCAAGCTCTTTCTCTAGAGTCCTAAATCATGTAAATCGGTTGAGTAGATCAAAAGTTATGGCCCCCAGAAGCTTGGAGAAGTCAAAAGTGGTCAACTTTGACACCCTGTAGCTCACCCTGTATTAAAGATATGGACCAACAACAGCACTTTTCTGAAAGCCTATGTCCTCCTCTACAAATGTCTAGAACATTTTGTATGGCTAAAATCAACAGATAAAAAGTTGTAGACTTATTTCCAATTTTTTTGCCATTTGGCCCACTGTGCGACGTAGAACGCAGCGTAAATATGTTCCGTCTTTACTCGTAGCTTATCATTTGTAGGGGTGGACCCTTTACAGGGTTCCACAAATCCTCCACTTGGGACTGATGATCTGGTGGAATCCTGCCGATATTGATGACTGCGTATGTCAGCTCATCTCTGTTGTGCTTCCTTGCCACTCTGGCGTAAGAGGGAGACTCCTTACTATTTTCAGCGACCATGGTACCCTTCCGTGATGTTTGTGGCCTCCTTTCAGAAGTCACAGTCCTCCATGAAGACTCAATTGGCGCGCGCGCTTCCTCGTTCCAGCTCCGAAATTTGTAATACAGTTACATAACACTACAATAAACACTAGTTAATATACAACGACCCAACACCGGACACTCAAGTAGTATTAGATGAACATTTTGTATTTACGAATAAATGATTCATGTTATATCACCTTATTTAGCATTCATATAATAATTTGCAATGGAAAAGTTTTTCCATAAATAATTTTTTCAATAATAATTAATTCATCATTTTTTTATAAAGTTATAATAGTTGTCTTACAATTAAAAAATGGAAAGCGGTATATAAAATTTTATTCTGTTAGCCACCAACATTTTTTAGTTTCGGGTTTTTGTGCGTTACAATTCAACATAAGGGATGGTTTTTTCAAATCTGATATCATGATTTGTCACAGGTGTATTGACAATTGCTTTAATATTAGCTCGTCTGTAAATATGATATAAAATTGGAATACTTTCGAAGGAGTAAAGCTAGCCGCATGAAATTTTGCACAAATACTTCTTATTAATGTTGGTTGATGGGGATTGTAAATGGGCCAAATTGGTTCATGTTTTGATATAGCTGCCATATAAACCGATCTTGGGTGTAGACTTCTTGAGCCACTGGAGGGCGCAATTCCCATCCGATTTGACTGAAATTTTGGACGTGGTGTTTTGGAATCACTTTCAACAACTGTGTTAATTATAATTCAAATCGGTTCATAATCTGGTATAGCCGTCATATAAACCGATCTGGGATCTTGATCTCATCCGATTTGGCAGAAATTTTGTACAACGGCTTCTCTCATGACCTTCAACATACCTATGGTCTGAATCGATCAATAGCTTGATACAGTTCCCATATTAAACTATCTCCCGATTTTGCTTCTTGAGCCCTATATATTTCGAGTAAAATAACGATTTATATATGAACAAGTAAAAGCGTGCTAAGTTCGGCCGGGCCGAATCTTATACACCCTCCACCATGGATCGCATTTGTCGAGTTCCTTTCCCGGTATCACTTCTTAGGCAAAATAAAGGATATAAGAAAAGATTTGCTCTGCTATTAGAGCGATATCATGATATGGTCCGGTTTGGACCACAATTAAATTATATGTTGGAGACCTGTGTAAAATGTCAGCCAATTCGAATAAGAATTGCGCCCTTTGTGGGTTCAAGAAGTAAAATAGAGAGATCGATTGATATGAGAGCTGTACCGATTCAGACCATAATAAACACGTATGTTAATTGTCATAAGAGAATCTGTCGTACAAAATTTCAGGCAAATCGGATAATAATTGCGACCTCTAGAGGCTCAAGAAGTTAAGATCCCAGATCGGTTAATATGGCAGCTATATTAGGTTATGAACCGACTTGTACTTTATATGACATAGTTGTTGAAAGTAACAATAAAAAACGTCTTGCGAAATTTCAGCCAAATCGGATAGGAATTGCGCCCAATAGAAGCTCAAGAAGTCAAGTCCCCAGATCTGTTTATATGAACCGATTTGAACCATATTTGGCACAGTTGTTGGATATCGTAACAAAACAAATCGTGTAAAATTTTGTTCCAATCGGATAAGAATTGCGCACTCTAGAGGCTCAAGAAGTCAAGACCCCAGATCGGTTTATGGCAGCTATATCAGGTTATGGACCGATTTGAACCAAAGTTGTTGGCTATCATAACAAAACACGTCATGCAAAATTTCATCCCAATCGGATAAGAATTGCGCACTCTAGAGGCTCGAGAAGTCAAGACCCAAGATCGGTTTATATGGCAGCTATATCAAAACATGGACCGATATGGCCCATTTACAATACCAACCGACCTACACTAATAAGAAGTATTTGTGCAAAATTTCAAGCGGCTAGCTTAACTCCTTCGGAAGTTAGCGTGCTTTCGACAGACAGACGGACGGACGGACATGTCTAGATTGACATAAAATTTCACGACCATCAAGAATATATATACTTTATGGGGTCTCAGACGAATATTTCGAGTAGTTACAATCAGAATGACGAAATTAGTATACCCCCCATCTTATGGTGGAGGGTATAAAAACAGCATTCTTGGCTTTTTGCAGGGCTTCCTTGACATGGTAATTCAAATATAACAAGCAAAATCGTGCTTAGTACGGCTGGGCCGAATCTTAGGAACCAACCACCTTGAATTCTGCCAAAATATGGCAGCTGTATCTAGTTATAGTCCGATTTGGACCTTACTTGGCACAGTTGTTGGAAGTCATAACAGAATACTATATGCAAAATTTAAGCTAAAGCGGATACAAATCGCGGCTTATAAGGGCCCAAGAAGTCAAATCGGGAGATCGGTTTATATGGGAGCTATATTCAAATCTGAACCATTATGGTCCATTTGTAATCCCCAAAGACCTACATCAATATTAAGTTTATTATTACAAGCGGCTAGCTTTACGCGTTCGACCGCTATCGTGATTTCGACAAACAGACGGAGGGACATGGCTAGATCGACACAAGATGGCGAGACGACCAAGAATGTTCATATTTTATGGGGTCCTTGATCAATATTTCGAGGTGTTACAAACGGAATGACTAGTTGAGAATATCCCTATTCTATGGTGGTGGGTACAAAAACGTATCCAAGTAGACTCCTAAATAGTTAACTGTATCTTTGTTTGGCATTCGAGAACAATCTGTGGATGGTTTTATTCCAAATGATTTCCAATTTTTCTTTAAATTATAATTATACTAGCTGACCCGGGCCCGCTGCGCCTCTTTTACTTTATATGGAACAAAATTTTCCTTGGAATATTTATTTTCGACAATTAAAGAGCTTTTAGTGAAATACCATGCTACGAAAATAAGATATCGCTTGACTAACAGATTAATATGAACTTTATTGGTCTGGAACTTTGAGCTCCGACTTGTGTGGTGCCCATCGTTATCACGGGAAGCTTAGCTGAAAGCTACCATCCGCGTCCACAGGTTGCGGATGGTGGAAAGCTCCGTTTTTATGCTGAGTAGCTGTAAATGCAGCCGCGGGCAGTCAGCGATTTTCGAGAGGAGAGTCTCAGTGAGGAGTCAGGTGGCACTGGCTCTTAATTAAATACTGAGTGCCAATGATACTCGAGATGACAAGGCGAGTTATTGGCGCCTTCAAATAACCAATGGCCAACATCAGCGTCTGTTCCCAGGTTAGGGGCGGCTGGCGGCGAGTGTCGGATCTTGGAGCAAGCGGCTCGCCACAACGAGGGATACATGCAATCCCACAAACCCATGCGGTTGGGGCGCTGGGCCAGTAACCCGCCCCCGGAAAACATAGAACTACTATGAAAAACAATGGAATAGTAAAAATGGACCCCCCCGACGTTGACGACCCACGCAAACGAAAAAAGGACCATGATTTGCGGATCTGCACCTGGAATGTCCGCACTCTTTATGGAGAAGGTGCAGTATACGCGCTGGCGGATGTATTAGAGAAGTACAAGGCAGACATAACCGCCTTACAGGAAGTGCGATGGACTGGGAATGGCGTCACTACAACACCAAACGGTGACGAACTATACTATAGTTGCCATAACACGAGGCATGAATTTGGCTGCGGATTTGTGGTTAGTCGAAGACTGAAACATCTAGTCTCCAGCTTTACTCCGGTGGATGAGAGGCTAGCCACAATCCGCATAAAAGCCAAACTCTTCAACATCAGTCTTATTTGTGCCCATGCCCCGATGGAAGACAAAGACGAGCAGACCAAGGATATTTTCTACGAGCGCCTAGAGAGAGAATATGACCGCTGCCCCGCCCATGATATTAAAATCGTTCGGGGTGATTTTAATGCGAAAATAGGGAAGGAAGAAATTTTGGTCCAACAGTCGGAAAGTTTAGCCTCCACGAGATAACGTCCAGTAATGGGTTGAGGCTGACAGATTTCGCCGCGGCAAAACACATGGCAAAAAACAATATCCACAAAACCACATGGCTGTCACCCGATCAAAACACGAGAAACCAAATTGATCACGTTGTGATAGATGGAAGGCATTCATCCAGCGTGTTAGATGTACAATCGATCCGTGGAGCGAATATAGATTCGGATCATTACCTTGTTGCAGCAAAGGTTCGCATCCGTTTGAACATGGCGAGGAAAGTACGATCTGACACTGCACGGAAGCTGGACATTGAAAAGCTGCAGACACAACAAATGGCAGCGGCATACTCCACTCGACTGACCCAACTGCTTGATGAAAGCACTCCTTGTTCCGATGATATAATGGCGCAGTGGCAAACTATTGCCCACTCCATGGAAAATGCCGCGAAATCCGTACTTGGGTACCGAAAGCCTCCTCCAAAAAACACATGGTACGACCAAGAGTGTCGAGATGCTACTGAAGCCAAGAATGCGGCATATAGAGCAACCCTGCAATCAGTAGCAACGCGCCAGATGAAGGAGAGGTATCTTCTGCAGAAAGAAAAGGAAATGGAAAGACGTGAGTGCGAGCGAATTGAGATGTACAGGAGTCAGAATGAAGTCCGGAAATTCTACCAAAGAATTAAACACCAAACCTATGGCTTTGGTGCAGGCACATCCTCCTGCAGAGACAAAGAAGGAAATCAAGTAACTGACACAGACAACATGCTGAGGATATGGAAAGAACATTTTACCCAACTGCTAGTGTCCGATGTTGGCGGTGAAGAGGATACCGCAGAACCAATCAATGATGATGGTATAGAATGTTTACCTCCTAGTCAGAATGATGTCCAAGTAGCAGCAACCCGACTAAAGAACAACAAGGCAGCAGGAGCCGACGGGTTACCCGCTGAACTATTTAAGACCGGAGGCGACACGCTGATAAGGCGTATGCATCAGCTTATCTGCGCAATCTGGCTAGAAGAACGCATACCCGATGATTGGAACCTTAGCATACTATGACCCGTACACAAGAAAGGAGACAAGACGGAATGTGCCAACTACAGAGGAATAAGTCTCCTCCCCATCGCATACAAGATACTCTCGAGCGTACTGTGTGAAAGATTAAAACCTAAAGTCAATGAGATAATTGGGCCCTATCAATGCGGTTTTAGACCTGGTAAATCCACCCTAGACCAGATATTCACACTGCGCCAAATCCTGGAAAAGACCCGAGAAGGACAAATCAACACCTACCATCTCTTTGTTGACTACAAAGCCGCCTTCGATACTCCTTTAAGTTCAAAGGTATTTCAAGCCATGTCTGAGTTTGGTATCCCTGCAAAATTAATAAGACTCTGCAGGATGACACTTGCTGATACGCGTTCCTCAGTAAGAATAGGAAAGAATCTCTCCGAACCATTTAATACCAAACGAGGTTTCAGACAAGTAGACAGCCTATCGTGTGATCTCTTTAATATCCTGCTGGAGAGGATTATACGAGATGCAGAAGTGAATAGATATGGCACACTAATCACAAGAGAGCACATGCTACTTGCCTATGCCGACGATATCGATATCATAGGTCGGTCACCGGAAGTAGTAACTGCAGCCTTTGAAAGAATCGAAAGAGATTTAGTGAAAATAGGTCTGGCAGTAAATGGATATAAGACGAAATAGATGGTTTCAACTCCCAAAAAGGCCTTGTACAACCGAGCAGATAAAGAACATGGAGAAAGTTGGGAATTACAACTTTGAGATAGTCAGTAACTTTATCTACCTCGGCACCGCCGTAACCGAAACGAATGACACCAGTTTTGAGATAAAGCGAATACTGGCAAACAGATGCTACTTTGAACTAAGTAAGCAGTTTAGAAACAAGGCCATCTTTCGGCAGACGAAGACTACACTTTACAAGACACTGATACTACCCATGCTGTTATATGGTTCTGAAGCATGGGTACTTGTGAAAGCAGATGAGGCAGTGCTTGGAGTATTTGGGAGAAAGATTCTTCGTAAAATATATGGACCAGTTTGCGTTAACGGAGAATATAGGCGACGTATGAACCACGAGCTGTATGAGCTGTATGACGACGATAGCATAGTTACACGCATCAAAATACAACGGCTGCGTTGGCTAGGTCATGTTGTCAGAATGGATGAAGAAGCTCCAGCAAAGAAGTCTTTTGAAGGCAAACACGGTGGTACACGCAAACCGGGAAGACCAAAAGCCCGATGGAAAGATCAAGTTGTGGGAGACACCTCGAAACTTGGTGTCAGAGATTTTAGAACGAGCGCAGAAGATCGAGGCGCTTGGAACGCTATTCTACGTTCGGCTAGTGGAAGAAATATTCTGTCATAGCCAATTAAAGTAAAGTAAAGTACGTAAGTTATTGGTCTGTGAATTTAAGTTTGGAGTGTACTCCATTCTTAAAATACTTCATTTCAGCCCGATATTCTCATGATGTCTGATTTAGGGGTGTTTTCGGGGTTGAGGTGGTCCCCCAGACACTTGGCCCTGAAAAAATTTCAGCATGGCGATCTTCTCTCAAATACCATTTATTTAAACCCCATATTGCCATTGGCATAAGAAGAGTTTACAGGATAAGGCGTCCCCCAAACACATGGCCCCAAAATAGGTTATCAAATTCGTTTTCTAATCTCAAATGTCTTTCATTTAAGCCACATATTGGCACGGTCGAAGAATTTTTTCCCTTTGGGGGGTGTTTTGGGAAAGGGGTGATGCCCTTAATACGTGGTCCCACATTTGGATATCAAATTCGTATTCTACTCCCAAATAACTTTATTTGAGCCCCATATATCTTTCTCATATATCTATATATCATTTATTTTAATCATATATTGCCATTGCCCTCAAGATTGGATTTCAAATTCGTTTTCTAATCTCATTTAAACTCATTATTGCAAAAGACAGCAAATATGTCCGGTGTGGGGTATTGGCCCCAAAAACTATGAATATTTAGTTCCACTCTCTTTAAGACCCAAATTGTCTTGGTGAGCAAATATGTCTTATTTGGGGGTTGTTATGGTGGTGGGACGTCCGCTAGACAGTTGGCCCCTAATGTTGATATAAGATACGTGGTCTACTCCCACATAGCTTTTATTTGAGCCCCATATTTCCATACTAGGCTAACATTGGGGGGTGTTTTGGGCGATGGACGGCCACTCAGTGAGTTGGTCTTGAAAATATATATCGGATTCGTGTTCGACTCTAAAAACCCTCTTATTTGAGCCTCATATTGCAATAGTCGGAGAATTTCTATTTGGGTGGTGTTGTGGGGGTGGGGTGGCCCCAGAGACACTTTTTCCGAGTATTGATATCAAATTCGTGCTTTACTCCCTAAGAACTTTCATTTTAGCCCCGTATTGCTATGGTCGGCAAATATTTCCGATTTAGGGGTGTTTTGGGGCTTGGGGTGATCCCCAAATACTTGGTTCGATAATTGGATATCAGGAACGTTTTCTTATCCTAAATACCTTTTATTTGAGTCCCATATTGCCGTGATTGGTCTCAATATACGTTTGGTAGGTTTTAGGGTGGGGCAGCCCGCCTAGGTAAAAAGGCAAATTTTGTCCAAGAACATTCCACTAAGGAACAGGGGCAAACTTCTCACATGTCAATGAGTGTGGTCCGATTCAAGTTTAAGCTCAATGCTAAGGGGCCTCCTTTTTATAGCCGAGTCCGAACGGCGTGACGCAGTGCGACATCTCTTTGGAGAGAAGTTTTACATGGCATAATACCTCACAAATGTTGCCAGCATTAGGAGGGGAAAACCACCACTGAAAATTTTTACTGATGGTCTCGCTAGGATTCGAACCCAGACGTTCAGCGTCATAGGCGGACATGCTAACCTCTGCGCTACGGTGGCCCCCCTAGATACCCCATCCGAAATTTGGATACCATATTTTTATTTTTAGGGTACTATATGAGAGCACACAAAATTTCGCTTAAATAGCACCACTAATCTCCGAGATCTGGCGTTAAAAAAATTTAGTACCCTATTTTAACCAGGGGGTCAATATGCACCATCTGTGAAAATTTCAAGAAAATCGGTTCAGCCGTTTCTGAAACTATAAGGAGCACACAAACAAACAAACAAATCTACGAACAAACACAAATTGATTTTTATATATAAGAAATCCCCAGTTACAGCTGAGGATAGTGGTTCAGCAAAACGTGACAGAGACTCCAACATTTATTTACCTATAGATAGGAAATCGAAACAAGTAAAACCGTGCTAAGTTCGGCCGGGCAGAATCTTATATACCCCGGCATCTCTTTTTAGACAAACAAAGGATAAAAGAAAATAATTACTATGCTAATTGAATTGAGTGTTAGAGACCACAGTAGAAGTCTATGTGTAAAATTTCAGCGAAATCGAATAACAATTGGGCTTTTTAGAGGCTCAAAAAGTAAAATAGGGAGATCGGTTTATATGGGAGCTGTATCAGGCTGAAGACCGATTCAGACTATATTTGACACGTATATTGAAGGTCATGGGAGAAGCCGTTGTACAGCCAAATCGGATAATAATTACGTCCTCTTGAGGCTCAAGAAATCAAGATCCTAGATCGGTTTATATGGCAGCTATATCAGGTTATGGACCGATTTACACCGTATTTGGCAAAGTTGTTGGACGTCATAACGAAAAACCGCATGCAAAATTTCAGCCAAATCAGATAGGAATTGCGTCCTCTAGAGGCTCAAGAAGTCAAGACCCCAGATCGGTTTGTATGACAGCTATTTCAGGTTATGGACCAATTTAAACCATAATTGGCACAGTTGTTAGAAACTACAACAAAACATCTCATGCAATTTCAGCCAAATCGGATAAGGATTGCTTCCTCTAGTAGCTCAAGAAATCAAGATCCCAGATCGGTTTATATGGCAGGCTATATCAAAACATGGACCGATATGGCCCATCTACAATTCCAACAAACCTATACTTATAAGAAGTATTTGTGCAAAATTTCAAGCGGATAGCTTTACTCCTTCGAAAGTTAGCGTGCTTTCAACAGACAGATGGACGGACAGACGGACGTACATGGCTAGATCGACTTATAATATCATGACGATCAAGATTGTACATACTTTATGGGGTCTTAGATGAATATTTCGAGGAGTTACAAACAGAATGACGAAATTAGTATACCTACATCCTATGGTGGAGGGTATAAAATTTGTGCTTTGGACCTACGACTTACCGAAGTACAAAACAAGCTCCTTAATTAAGTGGACCAGAAATTTGTTGAGATAGACAAAACTATTAGTGGCATAGAGGCTCGTCGCTTAGCTAGCCTTGAATCATGCAATGACTCTGGCCATGGAAATGATATAATCTTGCTGAGGCCAGAACTCCAACGCCAAGAAACTTTAATGGTGTCGTCTAACGTTAGAATATCTGGAGTTCCGTGTATAAGAAATGAAATCTTCATCTTCATTTGTAACGTTATGGAAATAAACACACCCCCATATACTTTATTAGACCTATTCTTCGTCGATGATGCTGATAAAGTATTGCTGTACGGCCAATTGTCGGTTCCGTTTTCTTTCAAAACATGACCCAATTTTCATGATTTATGAATGCTGAGAAATATTATGATTTTATACATATTTATATGCCTCAGTTAGAATTGGATATCTCGAATATGGACTGGAACGAGATACATTACAAAACAATATATCTTTGCTTTTTGATACACATGTTCAACTACGGGAATTTAGCACCAAGAGGAGGCAATCATGGTTCAATGATAACATTAAAAGATTTATTGAAAATAGAGACAAATTGTATGCGCGCTGGAAACGTTACAAGATATCTTCGTTCCATTAGGATTATAAAGCAGCACGAAAGCTTGTGACGAAACAAATTAAATGAGCAAAATCTATTTTCTACGAAAAGAGATTTAGCTCGGCAGCTAATTCTCAAAAGAAATGGCCATTATTATTCGGGAAATCGGTTTAGGAAATGCAAAAATCAAACACTCTGTACTGGAATTCATGTTGACGTGCTGAATTAACAATTTGTGGACCTCAATTTGATTCCATCATGCTTATCTAGTTTCTCTAGTCCTATAGCATCTGCCGCACGTTTAACACAACCAACCAGCCGTAGCACATACGTTGAGCCTACCAACATGTTCGAATTTAACTGTGTTTCACCATCCGAAGTCCTATCCTTTTGCCTTGCCGTCATATCCAATGCTATGGGATCTGACATGTTACACCCAAAGCTTACACCTTTAAGCTTCTCCTACCATTCATTCTTTCACATACAATTATAACAACAAACACGTTCTCTAATATATGGAAACACGCTAAGATTATCGATATTGTGAAACCTAATAAAGAATATAGGCCAATAGCGAGATTAAAGTGTTTGAGAAAATTATCCACAAGTAGATAACTTATCATATTCATGACAAACACTTATTGTTTGGCCGTCAGTCAGGATTCAGAGTTAACAACAGCTGTATCACAGCACTAAGGGATGTATCGGAAAATATCTGGAATAACATCGACTCCGAAGACATTGCATTTCTAGTTCTGTTGGATCACTCGAAGGCATTTGATTGCGTAAATCACGCTATACACTATTCAAAACTGAGGACACTGTTTCACTTTTTTGAGACTTCCGTTCGACTGATCCATTCATACCTGGATCTCAAAACCCAATCTGTTTACTGCAATCAAATTGTCTCCACTGCACTGGAGACGTCCAGCTGTGCTTAAGTAGCCCCAAATCTGATATAAGTAGCCCCAAATCTGATATTGCTCTATGGAAGTCAATCTTTTTCACCTCTACATATCAGAACTCTTTTAGCAAAATCATACCTAGTTCCGCAATTACTGTATGGATGCGAAATATTTGCTACAAAAAAAGTCATCATCGATTAAATGTGGCTTACAATGCCATCCTAAGATAAGTTTACAGCCTGCGAAGGCAAGAGAGCACATCCCAGTATTCAAAAAAAAAAAAAAAAACTATACGGAGCTACTTTTGATAGTCTTTTTAACATCAAAGTTCTAACATTTCTTCACAAACTCATATATACTATGCATCCGAGGTATCTGTTTGATTAATTACGATTCGCTCAGTCCACCAGAAGAAAAAAATTGATCATACCACGGCACCGCGCCAAGATTTCTGAATGGCATTTTTTCATACACTCAATAAAATTTTGGAACCAATTACCAACCAGCACCCAACTCCAAGGCAATGCTATAAAGTTCCAAAGCACACTTTACAGATTGATTGGACAGATATAGTGTAACCTCAATGTTTCATGCTTGTTAACTTATATGATCTAATGTTTTCCTTAAAGTACTAATTGTATCTTAACTTCCAACTACATAAATAGTTTAATGGTCTTGAAAATAATTTGTAAACAACTTTACTATTCCTTATTTTACATAATACCTACATAGAATACTTAGTTGCTCCTTTCAATGATGTAAAATAACGAACCCGCACAGTCAATTATAACACCCCGGTGTTGTTGTGTGGGTTACCAATAAAATAAATAAATAACACAATACTTTGCAGTTATTTTTTTTGACCATATTGTTCGAAAAGTCTATGATTATATCATACTCAACAGAACTTATATTGCCTACAACCTTTAAGATGTCCAGGATAAATAAATTAAAAAGAATTTTTAATAAGAACAGTTCCTTGTTGCAATCCATTAATAATTTTGAACTTTCTTCTGCCCTTCTGGTCAT
Organism: Stomoxys calcitrans; assembly: GCF_963082655.1. NCBI lineage: Eukaryota > Metazoa > Arthropoda > Insecta > Diptera > Muscidae > Stomoxys > Stomoxys calcitrans. The sequence continues at coordinate 107,917,453 of NC_081554.1, forward strand.
ATGCTGTCAAAAGGTTTCTCCATATCAATTTAGCACGCCCCTGTGTATAGTCTTTCATTCCAATTCCAATTATTGTCAGATGTGAGGACATGTATAGCGTTAAAAGTCGAATGTTTAGATATACCGCCTTAAGTCTCATAGCCATAGTGGCTGCCTCACACTTTATCTGTATGTCAATGGGTCGGATATTTAGAATAGTCTCCAGTGCCCTAGTGGGCGTGGTCCTCATCGCTCCGCCTATGCCAAGACAACGTGTTCTCTGTAATTGTTGTATGGTCCTTATGTTGCACTTTTTCTCCATAGCAGTCCACCAAACTACTGAGGCGTAAGTAAGTATTGGTCTAATCACGCTCCTGTAGAGCCAGTGGACTATCCTAGGATTCTGGCCCCATGTCGAGTCTACGGCCCGTCTACATAGTGCCCTACATCTGTGAGCCTTCTCAGTACGCTCCTGAATGTGACACTTCCAATTCAGTTTCCTCTCCAAGATCACACCTAAGTATTTGACCTTGTCAGATATCGAAATCGTCTTATTGAGGAAACGTGGTGCGTTAAATTGGCCCACCTTCGTCTTCCTCGCGAACAGGTATATTTCAGTCTTCTCTTGGTTAACATTGAGACCTCTGGGTCAAGCCCAGTCATATGCCATATGCGAGACCCTTTCGGCCCTTCTGTATAGCTCGTTCGGATCCTTACCTCTTAGAAGTATTATAACATCGTCTGCGTAGCAGACTGGTTCTAATCCCTCCTCAATCAGCATCCGTAATAGGTCACTTATGGTGGCCACCCATAGGAGTGGCGATAAAATGCCCCCCTGTGGCGTGCCTTGTGCCACTTTCTGCCATTGGACACACAATTTATCCACCTGTGCCTTAGCATATGGTTTATCCAGTCTCTTAGGACCGGGTCCACCCGGTACTGGCCTAAGGATTGGATCAGTGTGTCGGTCCGCACATTGTTAAAAGCCCCCTCGATGTCAATGCATACCGCCAGTGTGTACGTTTTGGCATCGAAGGATTCTTCTATTTTATGCACAACCTCATGCAGGGCAGTCTCCACCGACCTTCCCTTGACATAGGTATGCTGTTTGCATTTGAGCAGTTCGCTGGATGTCATACTGTTTATCATGGTGTCCACAATACGTTCCATGGTTTTGAGTAGAAAGGACGTAAAGTTTATGGGTCTGTAGGCCTTTGGTGTCGCAGAACTTGCCTTGTCGGGCTTAGGTATAAACACCATCCTTGCCGCCTGTCAGGGTTTCGGACCATATGGAAGTCCTAGGCACGCTGTGAAAATTTTGGCCAGACGAGGCGCCAGATAGTCTGCCTCATTCTGTAGTAACGCCGGAAATATCCCATCAGGTCCGGGTGACTTAAATGGTTTGAAGCTCCTCAAAGATTTCTTCACCATAAATTCCGTTATTATAAACCTTCGATCAACGTTATTATTCCAAGATTCCGGTGTCTCCGCGAGTCCCGTCGTATCCTGTGAAAATGGGTTTTCATCAAAAGCCTCAAAATGCCGTCTCTGCTCTCACTCCCACATCGTCTACTAAAGTATCAGTTTGGACATGGGTTTTTGAGAGAAAATTTTTTATCTTGGCGGCGTCATTAACGCGATCAACCTGTTCGCAGAAAAGCTTCCACAAGGCACGTTTTATCGATCTGGTAATGTTATTGTATACCTTGATCCGTGTGTAATACACATTTTACGACGTGCTCTGGTAAAAAGTCTGGGAACTCTTTCCCAAAATTGCGAATCTCCCCGATCATCCGGGGCTTTTCTTGGGCTGATTTCCTTTTCCGAAGAGGACAACTATCTTCGAGGGATTCCACGAGTGCAGTCGTAATCCTTTTGACATTCTCTTCTATGCTTGGACAATCTCAATTATCTTGCCCAAGTCTTCTGTTTAGATATAAAACCAAATTGTTTTTCGCTTCATAAATCGTTGTCCTTGCAATATTTATTTATAATGTTATTAATGCACATTTCAAAAACTTTGCTTATATTTGGTAGTAGACTAGTTGCTCTAATATTCTTCGGGTGTCTGCAGTCCTTATCTTTTTTCGGTAGCAAGACAACTTTAGTGTTTTTCCATGGCTTTGGAAAATTTGAGTTATTAAGCATGTTGTTAAAGAGGCAGCAAACGGGTAAATTTTCAATGCTATGTATAGAACGGCGTCCTCACCCGGTTATAGTCTCGGTTTCAATTCAGAAAAAATATGTAATTGTGTCCCTTGTCACAAAGTAATCACTTGCTTGCATCTTCTTGAGTGAGTCCGCTTTCATTTCGGCGTTTAGCAGAGTTACAGTATTCTGGTTTCTCTCGAAACTAGTCTTAATTCCCAAAAAACTTTCCTTTTGTAAAGGCTCTATTACACGACGTGTAGTTGTCTTATGGTAAGTCAAATGTTGAGTTGTACATGTCGTGTGATACAAACGAAACTAACATATGAAAATAACTTTTCAAAATAGCACATGTAATTTTTTTCGATTAGAGAGTGCCCTATTCCTTCTGAGAAAAACATAAAGAAATGAGCTGTTTTTGTTGTCAGTCGAATGACAGCAACCCCAAATAAAATTGTTTTCACTGATTTTTGATTTAGCCAGCTTTTTTGCAACTTTAAAAATTATAACACATGAAAAAACAAGATTTTGCTCAAATATTTGGGTTATGTCATGCGACAATAACATACAGTTACTATAGCAAAAATGATAAATCGTATGTAAATTGACAATTTTGACAAACATTTTCAATTACATGTGAATACAAAATGTGACATGTCATAAGACATTTATATGCCGTGCAATAGCGCCTTAAGTTGTTACTGTCGTCGATGTGCTTAAATGAATGTACAGTTTCCAAAAAAGATCCTATTGTATCAAGCATTTCCACTGGCTCGCGAACTATTGTATATAATTATTCGTTCTATTCCTTTCAGTGTCTTCATAGAAAATACCGTCACAATCGGGTTTTTCATGTACTTTAAATTTAATGGCTTGAATTTTCAAAATTCTTTTTATTGCTTTAAACGTATGACTTGAATCTTTTGGGTCGATATTTGTTAGTTTATCCGGCACTTATTTATTCTATATATTTGTAAAATTTTCCTGAAGTAAAAGTGTGCTAAGTTCGGCCGGGCCGAATCTTATATATCCTCCACCATGGATCGCATTTGTCGAATTCTTTCCCGGTATCTTTTTTAAACAAACAAAGTATAAAGGAAAAGGATTGTGCCAATTGAATTGAATGTTGGAGACCACAGTAGAAGTCTATGAGTAAAATTTCAGCCAAAGAATTTTGCCTTTTAGGGGCTCAAGATGTAAAATAGGGAGATCTGTCTATATGGGAACTGTATCAGGCTAAAGACCGATTCAGACCATATTTGACACGCATGTTGGAGGTCGTGGGAGGAGCGGCTATACAAAATTTCAGCCAAATCGGATGATAATTACGACCTCTAGAGGCTCAAGAAGTCAAGATCCCCGATCTGTTTATAAGGCAGCTATATCAAAACATGGACCGATTTGAAACATATTTGGCAGTTATTGGAAGTCGAAATAAAACACCTCGTGCAAAATTACAGCCAAATCGGATGAGAATTGTGCCCTCTAGTGGCTCAAGAAATCAAGACCCCAGATCGGTTTCTATGACAGCTATATCAGGTTATGGACCGATTTCAACCATACTCAGCACAGCCGTTGGAAGTCATAATAAAACGCCTCATGCAAAATTTCAGCTAAATCGGGTAAGAATTGCGCCCTCTTGTGGCTCAAGAAGTCAAGACCCTATTTCGGTTTATATGGTAGCTATACCAAAACATGGACCGATATAGCCCATTTACAATCCCAACCGACCTATACAAATAAGAAGTATTTGTGCAAACTTTAAGCGGCTGGCTTTACTCCTTCGAAAGTTGGCGTGCTTTCGACAGACAGACGGACGGACATGGCTAAATCGACTTGAAATGTCACGACGAACAAGAATATATATTCTTTATGGGGTCTTAGTCAAATATTTCGAACAGTTACAAAGATTATGACGAAATTAGTACACCCCCATCCTATGGTGGAGGGTATGAAAAAAAATATTTTCTAGTCTATTGTGTCTTTTGATCGCTGTAACTATTTTACTATTTTCCGTGTGCAATTTTCTTATTATAGTATTAGATATTTTGGTCAGACTAGGTCTGTTTTTAGCTTCTGGAGCTAAAATTTTCATAGTTTAACGAATTATTTTAATTTTCATATTTCTAGGTTAGATTGAAAAGACGGTGCAGATAATAGTCCGCTCCATGCCACTATCTACATACACCAGAGCCAGTAATCGGTTTGTTGTGCGTTCTAAAAATTATAAAGTAACCTCTAAAAAGAGGTTACTTCTATAGGTACATCTGTTTTATTATATGTACATCTATTTCATTATAGGTTAAATTTCGGTTATTGGGGATCTTTGTGACACCGCTAATTCTTCGAACGACTTTTTCTTTAAATCTCACCCAATAAGCATTCATGTAATTGTATTTCTCTGCATGATTCTCAAGGAAAAAAGTAAATTTCTTCTCGTCACTTTCCAGTGATGTACAGATTTGGAGAGCGTTATCACTGTCATATTTTCACGTTTGGAGACAATTCGCAGTGGTAATAAGTCTAGAAGTATTGAGTCTACAGTCCGCAATACACACGTCTATTTAAGAAACCAATCGTAGAAATGAGGGTAAGTTTGATGCATAAAAGCCGCATCAAAGAGGTATTTCTTTATCATTTAGCCATAGTTTCATTTTGATTCCTTTTACATTACTAACGGGGTTACCCCAATCAGTATGTCTAGAGGTTAGCTCTCCAGGTTTAGATATAGCTCCCATGTACATATTTCATCCGATATGTCTTTTTAAGGCTGTAAAAGCCACAATTTTTGTCCGATCTTTACAAAATTTGGCATTGGATATTTTTTTGCGGTCTACATATGTGTGCAAAATTTCATAAAAATCGGTCCAGATTTAAATATAGCTCCCATATGTATCTTTCATCCGATATGGACTTTTAGGGCTGTAGAAGCCACAGTTTTAATCCGATCTTTAAAATGATTTGCGCGAGGTGTTTTATTTGACGTCCTAATATGTGTGGAAAATTTCATGAAAATCGGTCCAGATTTAGATATAGCTGCCATATATATGTATCGCCCGATTTGCACTTAAATGGCCGTAGTAGCAACAATTTTCAACCGATCAGCACAAAATTTGGCACGGACTGTTTTCTTACTAATCTTAACAAATCTGGAAAATTTCATCAAAGTCGGTTCAGATTTAGATATAGCCCTATCTTTCATCCCATTTGAACTATTAAGGCTGTAGAGGCCACAATTTTGGTCCGAAATTTACAAAATGTTGTAGATGGCTTTATTTGAGGTGTTCATATGCGTGCAAAATTTAATAAAAATCGGTTTTGATTTAGATAAAGCTCCCATATATATCGCTCATCCGATATGGCCTTTTCAGGCTGTAGAATCCAAAATTTTCGTCGGATTTTGCATGAGACGTTTAAATTGATGTTCCATTACGTGCGCAAACTTTCATTAAAATTAGTCCTAATTAAGATATAGCTCCAATGTGTATATTTCATCCGATATGGACTTTTAAGACAGTAAAATCCACAATTTTGGTCACATCTCTACAATATTGGGCGTGCGATGTTTTACTTCATATCCCAGTATGTGTCATTAAAATTGGCACAGGTTTCGATATAACTCCCATATAATCTTTTATACGATATGGCCTTTCAAGGATGTGGACATCCAAATCTTTTGTCCTATGGTAAGAAAATCTTACAAGGTTCTAAATTGCTCTTTCAATTGTTATCCAAATTAAGGTCTGACTAGATTTCGAGATAAGTTCTACATTGAAGTACTACATGCACTAGGTGGTGTAGGGTATTATATAGCCGGCACCGCCCGACTTTTGCCTTTCCTTACTGGTTTATTATGCATACTTCTAAGAATTTAGGAGAATTAATTGCGTTATTTGTGAAATGGTGATTTTTTATCTTATTTTTAATTATTATTGCGGTTCCCCCCATTATACTCCAACTTTCCCGTCTCTCCTAATAACTTTGTAATCGGGGAATTGGAGTTTATGCCTGGAATTAAGTTTGGTTTCATTTAAAAGAGTAATGCCTGGATTATGCTTTCTGAGGAACTGTTCTAGATCGTATCCTCTTTACTTTACTTTAATTGGCTATGACAGAATATTTGTTCCACTAGCCGAACGTAGAATAGCGTTCCAAGCGCCTCGATCTTCTGCGCTCATTCTAAAATATCTGACACCAAGTTTCGAGGTGTCTCCCACAACTTGATCTTTCCATCGGGCTTTTGGTCTTTCCGGTTTGCGTGTACCACCGTGTTTGCCTTCAAAAGACTTCTTTGCTAGAGCTTCTACATCCATTCTGACAACATGACCTAGCCAACGCAGCCGTAGTATTTTCATGCGTGCAACTATGCTATCGTCGTCATACAGCTCATACAGCTCGTGGTTCATACGTCGCCTATATTAACGCAAACTGGTCCATATATTTTACGAACAACCTTTCTCTCAAGTACTCCAAGCACTGCCTCATCTGCTTTCACAAGTACCCATGCTTCAGAACCATATAACAGCATGGGTAGTATCAGTGTCTTGCAAAGTGTAGTCTTCGTCTCTCGAGAGGTGGCCTTGTTTCTAAACTGCTTACTTAGTCCAAAGTAGCATCTGTTTGCCAGTATTATTCTTCGCTTTATCTCAAAACTGGTGTCATTCGTTTCGGGTACGACGGTGCCGAGGTAGATAAAGTTACTGACTATCTCAAAGTTGTGGTTCCTAACTTTCTCCATTTTCTTTATCTGCTCCGTTGTGCAAGGCTTTTTGGGAGTTGAAACCATCCATTTCGTCTTATCTCCATTTACTGCCAGACCCATTTTCACTGACTCTTTTTCGATTCTTTCAAAGGCTGCAGTTACTACTTCCGGTGACCGACCTATGATATCGATATTGTCGGCATAGGCGAGTAGCTTGTGCTCTCTTTTGATTACTGTGCCATATCTATTCACATCTGCATCTCGTATAATCTTCTCCAGCAGAATATTAAAGAGATCACATGATAGGCTGTCTCCTTGTATGAAACCTCATTTGGTATCAAATGGTTCGGAGAGATTCTTTCCTATTCTTACTGAGGAACGCGTATCAGCAAGAGTCATCCTACAGAGTCTTATAAATTTTGCAGATACCAAACTCAGACATGGCTTGAAATACCTTTGAACGTAAAGGAGTATCGAAGGCGGCTTTGTAGTCAACAAAGAGAATTTGTTAATTTGTCCTTCCTGGGTCTTTTCCAGGATTTGGCGCAGTGTGAATATCTGGTCTAGGGTGGATTTACCAGTTCTAAAGCCGCATTGATAGGGCCCAATTATTTCATTGACTTTAGGTTTTAATCTTTCACACAGTACGCTCGAGAGTATCTTGTATGCGATGGGGAGGAGACTTATTCCTCTGTAATTGGCACATTCCGTCTTGTCTCCTTTCTTGTGTACGGGACATAGTATGCTGAGGTTCCAATCATCGGGTATGCGATCTTCTAGCCAGATTGTGCAGATAAGCTGATGATAAGCCTTATCAGCGTGTCCCCTCCGGTCTTAAATAGTTCAGCGGGTAACCCGTTGGCCCGTTGACTGCTACTTGGACCTAATTCTGACTAGGAGGTAAACATTCTATATCATCATCATTGATTGGTTCTGCGGTATCCTCTTCACCGCCAACATCGGACACTAGCAGTTGGGTAAAATTTTCTTTCCATATCCTTAGCATATTGTCTGTGTCAGTTACCTGATTTCCTTCTTTGTCTCTGCAGGAGGATGTGCCTGCACCAAAGCCATCGGTTTGGTGTTTAATTCTTTGGTAGAATTTCCGGACTTCATTTTGATTCCTGTATATTTCAATTCGCTCACACTCACGTCTTCCCATTTCTTTTTCTTTCTGTGGAATAAACATTTCTCCTCTCTCCTTTTCTCCCGATACCTCTCCTTCATCTAACGTGTTGCTACTGTAGGGTTGCTCTGTATGCCGCATTCTTGGCTTCAGTAGTATCTCGACACTCTTGATCGTACCATGAGTTTTTTTGGAGGAGGCTTCCGTTACCCAAGTACGGATTTCGCGGCATTTTCCATGGAGTGGGCAATAGTTTGCCACTGCGCCATTATATCATCGGAACAAGGAGTGCAGTTGGGTCTGTCGAGTGGAGTATGCCGCTACCATTTGTTGTGTGTGCAGCTTTTCAATGTCCAGCTTCCGTGCAGTGTCAGATCGTACTTTCCTCGCCATGTTCAAACGGGTGCGAACCTTTGCTGCAATAAGGTAATGATCCGAATCTATATTCGCTCCACGGACCGATCGTACATCTAGCACGCTGTATGAATGCCTTCCATTTATCACAACGTGATCAATTTGGTTTCTCGCGTTTTTTGATCGGGTGACAGCCATGTGGTTTTGTGAATATTTTTATGTTGAAATCTGGTGCTACTAACTACCATGTTTTTTGCCGCGGCGAAATCTATCAGCTTCAACCCATTACTGGGCGTTATCTCGTGGAGGCTAAACTTTCCGACTGTTGGACCAAAAATGTCTTCCTTCCCTATTTTCGCATTAAAATTTCCCAGAACGATTTTAATATCATGGGCGGGGCAGCGGTCATATTCTCTCTCTAGACGCTCGTAGAAAATATCCTTGGTCTGCTCGTCTTTGTCTTCCGTTGGGGCATGGGCACAAATAAGACTGATGTTGAAGAATTTGGCTTTTATGCGGATTGTGGCTAGCCTCTCATCCACCGGAGTAAAGCTGGAGACTAGATGTTTCAGTCTCCGACTAACCACAAATCCGCAGCCAAATTCATGCCTCGTATTATGACAGCTATAGTATAATTCGTCACCGTTTGGTGTTGTAGTGACGCCATTCCCAGTCCATAGCACTTCCTGTAAGGCGGTTATATCTGCCTTGTACTTCTCTAATACATCCACCAGCGCGTACACTCCACCTTTTCTATAAAGAGTGCGGACATTCTAGTTGCAGATCCGCAAATCATGTTTCTTTTTTCGTTTGCGTAGGTCGTCAACGTTGAGGGGTCCGTTTTTACTATTCCATTGTTTTTCATAGTAGTTCTATGTTTTCCGGGGGCGGGTTACTGGCCCAGCGCCCCAACCGCATGGGTTTTGTTGGATTGCATGTAACGCTCGTTGTGGCGAGCCGCTTGCTCCAAGATCAGACGCTTCCCGCCAGCCGCCTTGTGCCACCTGACTCCTCACTGAGACTCTCCTCTCGAAAATCGTTGACTGCCCGCGGCCGCATTTGCAGCAGATCGTATCCTCTATTAATACGAATTGGAGAATTCACATTTATGTGTATTATCGTAAGGTCCTTCGATATAGTACTAATATGGTTGTTTGGAAACATTATCCCTCAATTATGGAGAATATTGCAATTGCTTTTGCATGTGTACCAGTTGAGCATTAAGGTTCAACATCATATTTTTTCCATCCTTGAATAAAAGAACACTTTATTTTGATATTCAAATTGTTATCGTTTCGCTTTAATACATTAGCGAAATTATTTTCTGCGTTCGTTAAATTATTCACATTATTTGATCTATATCCTACAACTGTGTTTTTCTTATTTCTAAGTTTGTGCTGTAGCTCTTTGTATTTTTCACAGCCTTTATACGAGGCTCGATGGCCTTATTTCTCATCGCGTCCCATTCGATCATCCGATTAAATAAAGGTTTAATGGCTTGAAGCTTGTGTATATTACTCTCAGGAGGAATTTGTACCATAAAAGTTGGTCATTTATAATTGTCTTCTTAGCTGGATTAAGTAGTGAAAGGGCTCACTTTTATAAGTTAAGCTTATCATCTTGAAAATTGCATAATCATTGGTGTCGATAGTATTATCGAGGCGTTTTAATAGCGGTATGCATTGACATCGAGTAGGCTTTTAACAATGTGCGGACCGACACACTGATCCAATCCATAGAACAGTACCGGGTGGACCCGGTCCTTAGAGACTGGATAAACCATATGCTAAGGAATAGGTGGATAAATTGTGTGTCTCATGTCATAAATATAAGGGCGAAAGTGGAACAGAGCACGCCACAGGGGATCATTTTATCGCCACTCCTTTGGGTGACCACCATAAATGACCAATTACGGATGCTGACTGGGGAGGGATTTGAAGCCGTCTGCTACGCAGACGATGTTATAATACCTCTAAGGGATAAGGATCCGAACGAGCTATGCAGAAGGGCCGAAACGGTCTTGCATATGGCATAAGACCGGACTAGACCAAGAGGTCTCAATGTTAAACCAGAGAAGACTGAAATATGCCGGTTCGCGAGGAAGACGAAGGTGGGCGAATTTAACGCACCACGTTTCCTCAATTAGACAATTTCGATATCTGACAAGGTCAAATACTTAGGTGTGATCTTAGATAGGAAGCTGAATTGGAAGTGTTCTGAGAAGGCTCACAGATGTTGGGCACTATGTAGACGAGCCGTAGGCTCGAAATGGGGCCTGAATCCTAGGATAGTCCACTGGCTCTACAAGAGCGTGATTAGACCAATATTTACTTACGCTTCAGTAGTTTGGTGGACTGCAATGGAGAAAAAGTACAACATAAGGACCATACAACAGGTTCAGAGAAAGTGTGAGGCAGCCACTGCGACTATGAGACTTAAGGCGATGGGAGAATAAATTGAGGATGGGAGCAGCTCATACCATCGCGGTATAATCGAGGCGACGATAGGAAACCTGGAAGGAAGGGAAGAGGATTCCGATCGGATAACTGAGATGAACCTTGAAGTCGAGTGCGAGGTACAAGGATGGATCAAAGCTAGAGGACAGAGTGGGCCTGGGGTTTACATTGAGAACCCAGAGACTGAAATTTGTCTTAGACTGCTTGACCATAATACGGTCCTGCAGGTCGAGATCCGAGCGATCACTGAATGCGTGAAGCAGTGTGGTGCTAACGCGAGCACGTCGAGTGTGAATATCTTTACCGACAATAAAATTGCCATAAGGGCAATAACAACCAGGACGGTAAGGTCACGAACAATCTTTCAGTGTAAGAAGCAGATTAACGCCTTCTCTGAGGATTGCAAAATCCTTATCGTTTGGGTGCCGGGCCATAACGGAGTAAGGGGAAATGAAAGGGTAGACGATTTGGCGGTGAAGGTCAGTGGACTGCCGTCAATAAACTTGGTTAACCCGAAGCCATTCGGGTCGACGCAGTTCTAGTTAAGGGAGTGGGCGACGAATGCGCATGCAACATTATGGAACAGCGAAACGGTCGGTAGAACGGCGAAAGTCCTATGGGGGTATCTCGATCGTGAGAAGACGAGGTTATTACTGAAAGGAAGCAAGAAGGAGGTCAGTATAGTCATTGGTATCATAACGGGACACATAGGACTACGAGCTCACTTATGTAAAATCGGTGCGGCAAGTGATAGCATGTGTAGGGCATGCGGGGAAGATGATGAGACGTTGGAGCATTTCCTTTGTCATTGCCCTGCTTTCTCGTCTAACAAATACCGGCACTTAGGTGGATACACAATACCAGACATGAACCAACTCAGGGTAGTGGTATTGAAAACAATTAAGGATTTTTAAAGTAGCACGGACCAAACCTAAAATTTTCTTTTTAGAGGTTACTTCATAGTTTTTAGAGCGCACAACAAGCTGATTAATGGCTTAGGTGAGTGTCCATAGTGGCATAGGGCGGATTAATATCTGCACCCTCTTTTCAACCTTACCAGTGTTCAGCACTGATGGAATATCCAGTGCTGAATTTGTTTTCTGCTTACCCATGCGCAACGGAGACATTCAATAGGCCGACAAAAGTGAAATGTCGATTGGATCCCAAAAATAGACAAAATGATGGCAATGTGATGGGAATCAACAGCGAGCATCACCAACAACAAATTCATCGCCATCTGTTGGCCGATATAAATTATTTGAATAGCAAAGCCAAACCGCGCAAAGAAAAAGAGAGCGAGAAATACAGCAGAGAGTGTTAAAAGTTGATCATATGCTTTTCACTACTATTTTGAAAAGTAGTCTGTCCGTCGAATAAGCTAAATATTGGATCTAATCTAAACTTTCACTGCCTTCGGTTGTTTTTAGACCCTCTACCCTGGGACAAACTTCCGCAATAGTCTAAAAGTTCTATACAAACATGACCGCAATATATATATATTTCATATGGTGTAAAAGAAGGCGCAGCGTAGCGGGCCGGGTTCAGCAATGGAGTCTATATTGAGATTTCTAGTAAAGTTTTATGAATGTCCAAAATTAAGATTTATGTTACTTTCATGCACCAAGTCAAAAAAAGAACAAGAGAAATTCAAGCAAAAACATTCGTGTTTTTGTCAATATTTATATTGATATTTTCATGAAACATATTAGATATACAGATTTTTGTTCTTCAGTGACTTATAGTTAAATTTGGTAAGGAACATTTAACCGTAAAATGTACTTTATATTTTTACTGATTACCGACGCTTAGGTTTAATTTTGGTGTATTCTAATGCAAATTTGCCCATTAACATTCCATTAAGGAACTGGGGCAAACTTCTTACATATCAATGAGTACTGTCTGGGGGGAAGTTTTTACATGGTATAGAACCTCACAAATGTTGCCAGCATTAGGAGGGGATAACCCCCGCTAACACTTTTTTCTGATGTTCTCGCAAGCGTTCAAACCCAGGCGTTCAGCGCCATAAGCGGACCCGCTTTAGCTAGTCGTTTGAGGGTTAAAATGTTCGCAGTCTTGTCGGTAATAATGCCGAATACACTATACGAGGGTTGCCTTTTATATTTCGGGAGAGGACAATCCTTGAATTGCAATCTGCCAACTGACAGCTCTGTCGCAAAGCTTGACATTTTTGAGGTTTTGACATACAAGCGCTATTTGCATTGTTAACAGTAACTTGAAAGATTCATCTCGCCCAAAAAATGTAACTAAATCGTGAACATTTTCGTACGATTATTTTTTACAACTCTCGACGTGGATTAACTCAATAAAAGTGCATCGATGAACTTAGTTCAAGTTTTGGCGATGAAGCTTTATCAAGGACTAGTGTTTATTGATGGTATGGTGAATTCAACCGAGGTCGTAGTTCACTCCATGACGAATTTCGTGAAGGTCGTCAGAAAGTAATTATTGCTCCAAAACCCATTGATGCTGTGCGCCAACTGGTATTGCAAGATCGTCATGTCGAGAGATTGAGACAACCTTAGGCAATAGTGGGACCAGCATACATTCAATATTGCATGAACAATTGATCGATAAAAAAATATTTCACGTTGGATCCCACACAATTTGTCAATCGCTCAAAAAAAAAAACTCAGGTTGATTGGCCAAAAGAAATGCCCCAAAAATACGATCGCGGTGCTTCGAATACGTCTTTGACATCGTTACAGGCGATGAATCGTGAATTTTCGAATATGAGCCCGAAAGAAAACATCACTCGCCACTGTATGGGTGTTTCAAGATGAGCCAAATCCAAGAAAAGTTGCTTGCGCACGAAGCACTTACAAGCAAATTATCGCCTGTTTTTCGGAAAAACTGGACGTGTCGCAATCGTACCACTAGAACAACGCAGAACAGTCGATTCTGAGTGGTATACAACCACTTGTTTACTGGTTGTCTTCCAAGAAATCAGGAAAACCATCCGCTGAAGACGGATCACTCTTCACCACGACACACAGTGGGATGAGAAAAAAAGTGGAAATAAGTCTGCCATTTTGGAACGGATAAAGATATCTTCATGAAATTTTACATGGTTATAGCTGAGGTGTTATTCAGTTTATATGCAAGAGCCCAGGGTCCTAAAAAACCCAGAGGCCCATTGGCGGGCCTTCAAATTTGGTCACCTTGGCCCTATAAAATGTTGTTCGGGCTGTCAAAAATTGTGTTTGCTGATAAGTGCTTTAAAAGCTCTACAAAAAACAAGCCTAAATGTGCGGAATATCTTTTTAGTGTTCAAGAAATTGTTGAGCCTATTTTGCAGGGTTAAAAACACATTATGTTTTATGACATATTTCGACTACATGCTATATTGATGCAATTAAAAATAGTGGGTTAAGGTCAAACAGGCCATATTTTATGACAAACTCCAACCAAATATGGCGTAGGTTAATAATTTTAGATTGCAAACATATTTGGGTAGAACCCAAAACGAGGCCAAAAACTACACTTTTGTAAAATATAAAATTCAAATCGAATGATGCATAAAACCAAAACTACTAAAGATGTCATTCTAATTTTTCACAAATTTGTAGATGAGTATCTTAAAAAAGAGAACAAATTTAAAATTGTACTTCACAGATCTCCCATTAGAGTTAACACAATTTATAAAAATTACACTGAAAACGCATTTACATTATGTCTTCTTTGCACTACAGTAAGCTAAATTGATAGTGATGGGTTAAGTTTTCTGTATAGAGATGAAACAATGAAATTACCTTTTTACTAAAAAAATGGCAAAAATTTACTTTTTTCCCTCTTCTCTCAGAGGTGTCTTTCTTGTAACTCGCATAACTTTTGACTGAAGAATCGGACCTTAGCATATTTCGCTACAAAAAAATAGTAAATTTTATTAACTTTCCAAATGAGTTGAAATGGGTTCAGAAATGCTTTCACAAGCAACAAAATAAGAGACCAGCCTCTGCGAAAATTAAAAAAAAAATGTTAGTCAAATTTCTTGGACACTATAAAAGATATACCGCACATTTTTTGTAGGGCTTTTAAAGCACTTTTCAGCTAAAAAAATTTTGAAAATCGGCCCATAAATGCGCTTTTGACAGCCCAAACAAAATTTTGTAGGGCCGAGGTGAACAACTTTGAAGGCCGACCATTGACTTCTGGGGCCCTGAAATTTTACATATAAACTGAAAAACACTTCATACGAGCTCTCACATCGGCTCCAACAACTGCATTATGAGTACCCAAAACATCGTTTTGATGAGTCATCTGCCATATAGACCTGACTTGGCACCGAATGAATTCTTTTTTTCCCGTACGTAAAAAATAAAATGAGAGGTTAACGTTTAGAATGCATTTTTTTGGAGATACCTCAATCAGAGTGGAAAGAGTGCTTCGAAAATTGGTCCAAGCGCATGCAAAAGTGTATAGGTCTTGAAAAAAATTAATATTTGTTTTTGTTCTCTAATCCCGAAGCTATCGTAAACCGAAAATTTATGAAAATTACCTAGAGAGAGAAACTCCCCCCCCCCCCCCCCTCTTGTTTGCTTAATTTTTGATGAAAAGTTTCTGAACGCCATCTCTTTCATAATTTGTACAATATTTCCTTTGTGTTTAGGAAATAGTTGATGTTTGTTCCACAGTCTAATTGGATGTCTTTTTAATCTTTTCCTCGATTTTTTAAGCTTTTTTATTAAACCGTGTTTTAATGGTCCACACATCTCTTTTTCCTTTAAAATTTGCTATAGATAGAACAGGCTTTACTATAGCGGTATGTGGGAGTTGGTGATATGGTTCATATACATATAGTGTATACTCAAGTTCTTTATCGATTTTTTCCTTAATTATTGCAGATATGGAATTGGACGTTTTTCGCGCCACTGTGCCCCCCGTGCTGGGAAAAAGTTTAGAAGAGGCCATTATTGCAAAGTTAGCAACAGCTCCGCCGACTACTGATACCAATAATAACGACTTATGTAAGTATTTAAGGAAAACAAACAACATTTGGTTCACTACATCGGCCATCAACATTGAAGTAAAAAATAATTCAGCAAAGCGGTACCAAAATTAAAAGTCTACTTAAAACAACAGGCATACCAATACTATATTATTTAATTAGTTTTTTTTCGCGCTCCTGCTTTTGCTTCTGAACCGTTAAAATGTTATTCATAAATTTTATTTTCTGGTTTGCTTATCGAATGGAATCGAACCCACGGATTCCAGACGGTAGTTATTTAATAGAAAGCCTACAAAATTAAGACAAAAACAAATAAAAGGTTCGACATCCGTCGATATATCCACACTAGTAGAATTGAATAAAGGACTAGATAAGTCAAGTAATGTAATGTTAAGCAATTTTGTATGTCGGACTTCCTGCGCATTTTTTTATTAGCCAATCATGCACAAATTTTGTGCGTGAATCTCCCAAACCCACGGCTTTACCAGTAATAATTCGCCGATTTACCTTCTTGATAATAATAATCATGTGAACTAAGCTGGGCAAGGTTTAGACTCACATGTTTTCGTCCAGAAAGATTCCACATGGACAGGAAAAGGAAGACGCGTTCTAGTTCCTACCGTTAATCATGCAGATCGCTTTAAAAAGTCCAACAAGTTGCGAATGTTAACATCCGCTAAATCAGACAAGTTCTCGAAGTAATGAGAACCTAAAAAGGAACTCCTTCTGACTGCCAGTGCGGGACACACACTCAGAAAATTTTCAATAGTCTCTTCTTCCTCTTAATTGCAACCTTCAGCATGTTTTCCGATCAGACTGTGACCTTTCATGAGAGACACAATGACTGAGACGTCTGTTCTAGGCAGCGACAGTAAGACTGTATTCCTCTTCAAGTCTAGATTAGACCACATAATGTGAAATGTTCACATAATGTGAAATGTTCACATAATGTGAAATGTTCACATAATGTGAAATGTTCACATAATGTGTAATGTTCACATAATGCGAAATGTTCACATAATGTGAAATGTTCACAATGTTTGCGACCATCTACCACTCGTTGCCCTTCGTGTCTGATTCAGACAACTTAGCTTACAAGTCGCTAGAGGCATACTCACAGATTCCAGTTCCCCTGGATTTTGAACTCAGAAATATTTTCCCCAGAGATTTAATGGCTCGCTGACAGTCTGAGAAGTTATTTATACCAATCGTCGCTATGACATTGTATCTTAGTCATTCCGCCAATGATCAGGCAATGTGTAATCCACACCCCCTGGAACATCGGGCATTGTATCATGAATAACACAGTGTCCATAGCAGCCCCATGGCTAAAGAGAAAGTTCCTTTAGCCCCACAGCAGTAGTCGCAGCAATTTGTCTAGCTATAATGTCCAGAGGCATTAGGTGACACATTAAATTCAGTGCATCGGATGGCGTAATCCTCAGTGCGGCTGTGATGTATCCGGCTAAGTATTGAACAGTAGATGGACTTTTGAAGCGCCGTCCACCAGACCACAACATCATATAGCATTATAGGTCAAACAACTGCAGTATATACCCAGTGCATAACAAGCGGTTTAACCCCCCAACTTTTGTCAAAATCTCTCTTACATAGGGCAAGAGTTGTCTTTCTTGTCTTTTCAAAATGTTTGATTTGAAGTTCAATTTCCTGTCCAGCAAACACCTAGGTATTTTGCGCTATTAGTAAATGGAACATTCTGTTCTCCTCAAGGAGACAGGTGCCACTGTAGGTAACTTTACGCTAAGACCATTTTCGGTAGCCCACATCGCTGTCGCACGTAGAGCTTCCTGAAGTGTAGTGCTAAAGAACTTTCCCCTAATCGCAATAGCCACATCATCAGCCTAAGCGACCACTTTCACATCTTTTAGTTCCAGAGACAATAACATATTATTGAATGGCCGTATTCCAAAGAAGAGGAGAACGTACACCACGTTGAGGTGTCCCTCTACTGCCCCATCTTTTCAGATTTACAAGCCCTAAGCCTGCCGTAATGCATATTTTAGTAAGTAAAATATTAAAAACCATTTTTCGATGACTCGGCCACACATTTCTGCCGAAACAGTCGCTATTTCCCATCCAATGTTTGCTCTGAGCACTTCCAACGTCGCCGGTTTGTTTGCATAGACCAATGGCTTGACGTAGTTCCAAAGAAAAAAGTCTGCAGCCATCAGATCGCCCGAACGAGGCGGCCAATCGACTGGTACATTTCTTGAAATAACACGATCATCAAACTGACTCTTCAATAAATCGATTGTAACGCGTGCTGTGTGGCTTGTCGCCAGGTCCTCCAAGCATTAAGGCGGAAGCTCTATACTAAAAGTTGGAATAAGTTGGGATTTGCCAAAGTCGCAAGGTCTTAGTCAAAATTCGATTTTTATTTCCAAAAGAAAAAAATCTAGTAAATAAAAATAATTTAAACAACAACATTCAACCAAATCGGATAAAATTCAAGGCTTTAAGAGACTCACCACATCAATAAAAAGTAACTATGCAAAATTTCCAGCGGATACCTTCATTCGTAAAAACGCTATCCTGATTTTGATAGGACTGACAGGCGAACAGGAAATCAGATAAATAACATACTTTTCGTGCCTACAAGAGGAAACATCGTGTCCCATACATAGCATTGCTTAGTCTAAACTTCAACGAAAACGTATAAATAAAATAAAACGGAGCCGTTAGAATTATTTGCGGAAACACTAGAGTGCTCTTCAGCAAATAAATAGATTCATACATGGACTTTAATTCGTTAGACTTAAGTGTTGCGAATATACAAACTTGATTTCACAAAAGAAGGTAGCTCATATTTATACTTTCGATTCGCTCAATATTTGTGTTGTCTCTAATAGTCGGAATTTTCCCATATTTTTTGTTGAATAGGCGGGATAGCGACAGAAAGTCGGGATTATCCCGACCGGTTCCTACCATCTGGCAAGCCTACTTGTAGAACCGTTCTGTTGAAACCACATGTCGTCAAGGTCCATATCTTCCGACTCAGGCCAAAAATAATCAGTGATCATGGTGATCATCGTCGACGAAAAATATGACCCAATGACGCCGCTGGCATGCATACCACACCAAGCAGTTATTTCTTGTGCATGCAGTGTTGGTTCGTGAAGCACATGTTGATTTTCACCTGACCAATAACGCATATTTTGCTTATTGGCAATCATGTTACGCTACTTTAATTGGCTATGACAGCACATTTGTTTCATTAGCCGAACGTAGAATGCCATTCCAAGCGCTTCGATCTTCTGCCCTCATCCTACAATATAATCTCTGAGACAAAGTTTCGAAGTGTCTTTAATCACTTAATCTTCAAAAGACTTCTTTGCTGGGGCTTCTGCATCCACCCTGACAACATGACCTAGCCAACGCAACCTTTGTATTTTGATACGTGTAACTATGCTATCGTCTCCATACAGCTCGTGATTCATACGACGCCTAAATTCTCCATTAACGCAAAATGGTCCATATATTTTACGAATAATCTTTCTCTCAAACACTCCAAGCACTGCCTTCTTTTTTCACAAGTACCCATGCCTCAGAACCATATAACAACACGGGTAGTATCAGTGTCTTGTATAGTATAATTTTCGTTAGCCGAGAGCTGACCTTGTTTCTAAACTGCCTACTTAATCCAAAATTGCATCCGTTAATTAGTATTATCTTTCAATTTCTTTCAAAACTGGTGTCATTCGTTTTGGTTACGGCGGTGCCGAGGTAGATAAAGTTGATGACTATCTCAAAGTTATGGTTCCCAACTTTGTCCATTTTCTTTATACGCTCGGTTGTGCAGGGCGTTTTAGGAGGTGATTATCTCCATTTACTGCCAGACCCAATTTCACTAATTCCCTTTGGATTCTTCAAAGGCTGCAGTTAGTACTTCTGGTGGCCGACCTATGATATCGATGTGGTCGGCATAGGCGGGTTCTCTTGTGAGTAGTGTGCCATATCTATTCACATCTGCATCTCGTATAAAATTCTCCAGCAGGATACTAAAAGGACCACATGATTAGCTATCTCCATGTCTGAAACCTTGTTTGGTATTGAATGGTTGGGAGAGATTCTTTCCTATTCTTACTGAGGAAGGTGTTTCAGCAAGGTCATCGTGCGAAGTCTTATTAATTTTACAGGGATGCCAAACTTAGACATGGCTTGAAATACCTGTGAACATATAGGGCTATGGAAAGCGTCTTGTTTCCTTTTTTGTGTACGGGACATAGTATGCTGAGGTTTCAATCATCGGGTATGCGTTCTTCCTGCCAAGTACATACGCCTTATTAGCATGTCGCCTCTGATCTTAAATATTTCAGCGGGTAACCCGTCATTGGACCTCATTCTGACTAGGAGGTAAACTTTCGATACCATCATCAGGGATTTGTTCTGCGGTATCCTCTTCGCCGCCATCGTCGGACGCTAGCAGCTGTGAAAAATTTCCTTTCCATGTCCTCAGCACACTATCTGTATCAGTTACCAGAAGTTAGATTACCTTCTTTGTCTCTGCAGGACGATGTGCCTGTACAAAAGCCATCGGTTTGATGTTTAATTCTTTGGTAGAATTTCTTGATTTTATTCTGATTCCTATTTCAATTCTCTCACATTGACGTCTTTTCTTTTCCCTCTTCTTCCTGCGAAAGAGCCGTTTCTCTTGTCTTATTTTCTTCCTCTAACTCTCCTTCATCTGGCTACTGATTGCAGGGTCGCTTTGCATGCCGCATTTTTGGCTTTAGTGGCATTTCGACACTCTTGGTCGTACCATGGGTTTTTTGATTGAGGCTTTCTGTACCCAAGTACAGATTTCGTGGCATATTCAATGGAGTGGGCAATGGTTTGCCACTGCGCCGTTATATCATCGGGACAAGGAGTGCTTTCATCAAGCAGTTGTGTCAGTCGATTAAACATATTGTTGCGATCTTTAGTGTTTGCAGCTTTCGTGCAGTGTCAGATCGTACGTTTCCCGCCAAATTAAGACGGGTGCGAACCTTTGCTGCAACAAGGTAATGACCAAATCGATGTTTGCCCTTCGGATCGATCGTACATCTAACATGCGGTTTGAATGCCTTCCATCTATAACAACATGATCAATTTGGTTTCTCGTATTTTGATCGGGTGACAGCTATGTGGCCGTGTGAATCCTTCGATGTTGGAATCTGATGCTGCTAACTACCATGTTGTTAGCCCTGGCGAAGTCTATTAGCCTCAATCCATTGCCGGAAGTTTCTTCGTGTAGGCTAAATTTTCAGACTGTTGGGTCAAAGATATTTTACTTCCCTTTTTTTAGCATTAAAAGCTCCCGGAACAATTTCAATACAGAAAATATGTCCCTTAGAAAAAACTAAGAGACTGGACAGACAATATCATTGAAATTTTGTTGACTTTCAATAAATTCTTTATTCGGCATAAAAAAATATAAATTTCGTATTCAGAAAAATTTTTTTTAATTAAACTAATTGACACTTATTACTGTGCAGCAGAACTTATTGATTTGTTTCACCATAAAGAAGATGATGTCGGTAGGTTAGAGGATGCGTGCAAGATTACCAAACATGAGATCATGACTTCAATACCCGAGAGCAGCAATAAAATTAACTAGACAAAGCAACCCACCACCACCCGAAGCTAAGCACATATGTTAGCTGGTTAGATGGTTTTTTGCTTTGCTAATGGACATTTTGTTGTTGTTGTTATATGTTGGCTTGCAAAAAGTGCTTTTCAACAACAAAATTGTTATTTGAGTCGTTGAGATTCAAAATAAATTGTTGCAGGAAAATTAACAACTTTTGTATTTGTTTTCTCGACCAAAGTTGTTGTTTTTCAAAATTATTTTTATCTGTGAATATCAGGGGTGGAAGTGGGGGAAATACTATAAACTTACTATTTTTGCAATTTTTTCTTTTCGGTATATATCTTTTAATTCTAGCTCTATCCACCCGCCCTGTACAAAGTTCACCCATTTCGTAAATTTTTGGTACTTTTTTTAGTACCTAATTGTTGAAATTTCCAAAAAATATCTTATTCATCCAATTAAGTATGCCATGATGTACCTAAGTTCCAAAATTCAGAGCTCTAGCTCAATGTACAAAGAAAGTGCCAAATAGTACAAATTGCAGCACTAAACGTACTATATCTATTTAGGAAAATGTTTACCACCAAATCTCATTTGTTCAAGACGCTCCTTAATTTGAGCCCAAAATCATAATTCTAGACCTATCCGTTCGTGCTGGGTAAAAAAAACAAACAATTTCGTATTTTTGTTTTTTTTCAGTACCTAAACGTATGTATATCACCAAATCCCGTCTTATTCCGTGCCTATTATCCAATTCCAACATTTGTGCAAGATTTCATGATTCTACTTTTAGCCGTTTGAGCTGGGTGACGTTCAGTCAGTCAGTCACGCTATTCTTTTATATATTTTGACAATGACATAGTAAATAAAAATGAATAAAAAAACAAACAAAAAAAATGAAAAAAGTGTAGGAAACAATTTTAAAAAAATTGTTTAATGACAACTACATACAAAATTGCGCCGAATTTTCTAAAATTGTTAAAAAAAAAAAAAACAGAAAAAAATTACCGGACGCGGGAATCGAACCTGGGTTTGCAGTAGAATTGGAGTCGGATTGTGCATGAGCATTTTTACCCTTGCCGTATTGCATGCACCTACGTATGCCTGCAAACTGCAGTGAAGAGGTATGTTGTCTACTATTGGTAATTGCGGATTTTTTAAAAGAAAGTAAATGCATTTTTAATAAAACTTAGAATGAACTTTAATCAAATATACTTTTTTACACTTTTTTTCTAAAGCAAGCAAGTAACCGCTGATAACTGACAGAAGAAAGAATGCAATTACAGAGTCACAAGCTGTGAAAAAATTTGTCAACGCCGACTATATGAAAAATCCGCAATTACTTTTTGGGCAACCCAATATAATTTGTTGTTAAGTTAAAGAAAACCCTTTTGCTTTTTAAGGTCATTCAAATATTCCATTTTTCGCAGTGCTGCTAAAACGACTTTAACAGCAGGCATTATTTAATTGGTGCTGTTGCTGCGCCGTCCAAAACACTTCTTTTGTAAATTGACATATTTTGCAGGCCCTTCAGCAGGCGTATATCGGGCAATGGGAGGTGCATGACATCGTGCCAATGACACACAATGTTATTTTGAAATGTAGTTTGCCTTTGTGTGGAAGTACTGGTGACTGCCTTTGCAGGCTCATGCGTATGCATGTATTTCGCCTCTTTCCGCTACTGGGAGTGCATTCGCAACTGAAACTCAAAGCTGTCAAGTCCCTATTGGAAAACCCTTTGTATTCCTTGATAGAGAGAGAACCCTTTATGTAGGCGACTTGGTCGTGGGGCTGTTTTAGGGGACTTATCCATTGCTATACGCTGTTGTTTTCTATCAAACTCTCTAGGGTCTTCAGCAATAAGGATGATAGACTAGTAGGACGAAAATATTTCGCCTTCGTGTGGTACGGTTTCCCTGCTTTTGTAATGAAAATTACCTTTGTTTCTCTTCATCCCACAGGTATACACGACATGCTGATACAAGTATAGTATGTCATCCAAAGCCAAGGATAGAGCTCTTAATTCAGCCGGTGCTACATTATCAGGGCCTGGCGACTTAAAGGAGTTACAACTTTTTTTCGCCCAAAAGGATTTTCGACTCAGACACAATTTCTCCAACAACATCCGACGAATGCATATCAGTGATAACCTCTTCATGTGCTACGTTATCCGTGGGAGAGTTGTCTCAGGTGTATCCTCCACGGAGCTCGTTTTTTTTTTTTTAGATTAGTATTGTGCTAGAGAAAACGAGATTGATGAGATTCAATTCTTAATAATTAATACTTTTTTCTTAATTAGTAGATAACAATTGTGTGTTATTAAATTTGAAGGCTCTCTATTAAGAAACTAATGCTTTGCTTATGATATAAGGAATTGTTGATGCATCCAGTATTTATACCCTACACCACTACTGTGGCACAGGGTATTACAACTTAGTGCATTTCTTTGTAACACCCAGAAGGGAGAGAGATAGGTACATTGATAAGTATACCGATCGACTCAAAATCATTT